>NW_024427107.1:54447393-54491445 GCF_017311325.1 Ursus maritimus | reverse complement strand
TTATATATATATATATATATATATATATATATATATATATATCCTCATCCTAACAACCAAGCAAAAAACTGAGAGTAGATTCACAGAAGAAAGGGGAAGTAGAGAACACCACCAATTTACAATGGCAGGGAGAAATAGAGGGGGGGAAAAGGAAACAATATAAATATAAAACAACCAGAAAGCAATTAATAAGATGCCGTTAGTAACATCTTACATTTAATAATTACTCTAAATAGATTAAATTCAACAATCAAGAGGCACAGATTGTCTGGATAGGTGAAAAAAGAAGACCCAACTATATTCTGCTGACAAAAGCTTCACTTTAGATTTAAGGACACGCACAGCTCAAAGTGAAGGGATGGAAAAAAGATACTCCATGAAAGTAGAAACCAAAAGAAAAAGAGCTATACTTACACCAGACAAAATGGACTTTAATCTAAAAACAGTAAAAAGAAACAAAGAAGTTTGTTCTATAATGATAAAAGAGTCAATTTATCAAGAAATATGTAATAATTATATGTGCATCCAACATCAGGACATCTAAATACATGAAGCAAATACTAACACATATGAAAAGAAAAATAATAGCATTAAACATAAAATTAACAAGGGACCACTGGACTTGAAACACTTTTAACCAAATGGATCTAACATAAACAGAATATTTCATTCAGTAGCACCAGAATCACGTTCTTCAGAAACATTCTTCAGGATAGATCACTTGACAGGACACAAGACAAGTCTTAAACATACAAAGATTGAAATCACGCAGAGGATCTTCCCTGACCACAAAGGTATGAAACTAGAAATTAACAACAAGAGAAAAAGCTGGTAAAACTACAAATATGTGGAAATTAAACAATACTCCTGAACAACCAATGAGTCAAAGAAAAAAATTAAAAGCAAAACCAAAAAATATCTTGAACAAAAATAGAAACAGAAAATACCAAAACCTATGGGATGCTGCAAAAGCTATTTTGAGAGGGAAGTTTATAGCAGTAAGCACATATATTAAGAAAATAGAAAATCTCAAATAACCCAACTTTATACCTCAAGGAACTAGAAAAAAGAACAAACAAAACGCAAAGTTAACAGAAGGAAGAAATAACAAAGATCAGAGTGGAAATAAGGAAATAGAGACTAGAAAAACAGAAAAGATCAACCAAACTAAGAGCGGGCTATTCCAAAGCAATCTCCCTTTATAATTTCCCAAGAGTAAGTCACAATGATTCTACTTTCAAACCAATCTTTAATGAGCTTCTCTTCATTTTTTCTGCCAAACTGTCCAGGCAGAAAGTGTCATTACTCTGCTCAGCTACAACAGCATTCTAATAGAAAAGACTGCTGTGTTTCTTTTAGTGCAAAAGAAATGCACGTGAGTTTAAGAAAGCGCCATCACTGATCAGATTTTACCAAGTGTTCTTCCCAATATTCATGTTTCAATCATTTTGTTTCCTGAGCACATTCAACAGCATTCATTGCTTCTTTTTTTGCCTGACATGCTCTTCTCCCATTTCCTATACTCCATCATATGGATAATTCTCCCTTACTGTTCAGATCTCATTTGAAATTACCCTTCTTAAGAAAGATCTTCCCTGCCAGAGACTCTCATAGAGGTTTCATCGTATTCTATCCTTTACTTAATCATGCTTATTAAAATAACTTAGGAATTTCTAGCATTCTCATGATCCTTGTCAGTCAAATTAAGAATTTTCTCCGCAGTATAAATATAGCCTTGAAATTAACAAAGCCCACCTGAGCTGAAGTGTTTCCTAAATCATTTCCTTACTGCATATGGCTTGAGGGAGAAAAGAGCTTTGCTAGCTTTAAAGTAACCAAAATTCCTGGTGGACACTGTATTTTGAGAACCTGACAGAAGCATAGAAAAAGCTATGGTGCCTGAAGCCAATTATTAATTCACAAAGAGGATTTAATTCCAATTCACTATTAATACCATTAGACAGACTGCCTCTGAGATATTGCAAAGAGCTTAAGCTAGTGCTTCCTAAACTTTAATGTGCTTATAAATCACCAGGAGGGCTTGCTAAACTGTAGACTCACACTCTAGATCAGGGTGGAGCCTGATTCTGCATTTCCAATCAGCTCTCACGTTAGGCTAATGCTACTAGCTTCATACTACTCTGAGGTTTGAGTAGCAGAGTCTTAAACTGCATTTCTTGGCGGGGGGCGGGGGGGCATTATATAATCTGCTTTTGAGAAAGTGTGAATTAAAAGGAAAGACACTTTTACACTGATGAAGGCTGCTTTTCTTACCAAGGAATGATATGTGGGAAAATTTGTATGCCAGTATGTTTATAGAAATTCTCCAAGTGTGTAGAATTTTCCCTAGGATGAACACAGAACTTTTTTTATTCATGAAAATGTGCACAGTGAATGTGCATACAAAGAACATAGAAATAAGAGGTGAAAAATAAATTATTCAAGATGTAGCAGGGGCATAAGGAAATTAGGAAACCTGCATGGAAAAAAGGGGACAACAGAAAGGAAATTTGCCACTGGGGAGTATGGCTTCAATGATGTCTAAGTCATTATTAGTTTCTGATAAATATTAGAAATAAGACAAATTTGTTTTTTGGTTTTTAATTTAAGTTGGCAATAGGGAATCATTGCAACCTCTCTGTTGTCCTAAGTAAACTATTACTGTAGGAGATATTAATTTATTTTCAGTACACACAGACTGGAAAAGAGAGAGACTAATGGAGGAAAAAATACATACCAATTTTAACCTGAGACAGAAACCACATACTTGCCTTTCCACAACACAATTTGGACTTTGAGAACTGAAACTACACGCTCCCCAGCCCAACTTACTAACTATATTAATATGACCTCACTATTTTGTCTTTTTCAGCAAAACTTCCACATTCTAGGAGACTCTTTCCTGGGAAAATAACATAGTCATTTACTATAGAAACTTACCAAAAGATGCATCATCTCTTCCATAGAAAGCATTAGCAAATAATATTTGCCCTTTGTACCAATGCCTCAAAATCTTTACCTTGCTGTGTCCACTAATGGTAAACCATTACATCATTAATTTTATTCATCCTAATCAACCCTCTGAATTAAAAGACCAATCTTTCAATTCACGAAGTTTAGCTAATAGACACTAGCAGATAGTTAAGTCTATACATCTTTTTATCTAATAAAAGATCAGTCTTAAAAGAAACTTCAAATTCCCAATATATTCTGACTTTGTGCCTTCCTTTCTAATATACTACCAAAACTCTGTTGAGTCGTCAAGGTAAGCAATATATACATTTTTCTCATTAACATGTTGTGCTTATGAAATTTGAGGAGCTGACATTCAGCAAATCAAAACCATGTTTAAAGGGCAAATATATAAGCAAAGAATAATTGGAGAGCAAAAGACAGATTGTAAACATTTTTAGACACTATTATCACTGGTTCAGCAGGACCATAGGATCAAATGGGAGGAATCCTCTAACAGACTTATTTTTGGGAAATCAAAACTCAGGCTCTGGATCTTGAGAAGTTAACTAAGAACTCAAAAAAATTCTTGTTCCTGAAGTCCTTGGCTAATTTATTCAAAGGGTAGGACTTCAATTCTTTAAGTTTTATTGAGCTTTGTTAAAATTTATCATTTTTAAGTACGTAGTCTGATGAGTTTTGGTAAATGTTTGTAGATGGGCCACTATAAAGGCCTTTAAACCAAAAGTACCAGAAATAGACCTGAAGTCCAACAACCTGGGTTTTACACACCTGGGGAACAACAGGTTGTCTCAGGAAGAGGGTGTTAGAGCTTGTGCTAACCTACTTTGTGAAGAGTTTAAGGAAGTAAGGCTTTGTTGTGTGTTGGAGGCTGGCAAGAAGGAGAGAGGTAAGTCTATTCTTGGAAATCTTTAATCTTCTACAATAGAAGGGAAGGCTATGTTCATATTTTGAATATTTCAGATAGGATTACAGAGTGGTCTTATTTTTGTCTTGGTCCTTCATGGTCACAAAGAAATCTTTTTTTAATTTAACGTTGATGGTCTGTGAAACTGTTTAACAGAAGTACACCAAAGCTAAGCTGTAAGTGGTACGCCAGCTTCTGGTGACACCAATTCCTGGCTGACAGCACCAAGCTACGGTATCTGGATGTCAGGAGTTGCTCTTCCTTTCTCACAACGGTGAGCACACACACGACTTGTTGCCATCGTATCAAGGCATCCCTGTGTCTTTTTGCATTTAGTACCCACTCTTAGCACACAACCAAGTGAACTACTGATCTACTTTCTATTGCTGTAATTTTGCTTTTTCTGGAATTTCAAAGCAATGGAATCAGATATAGTCTTTGTCTGGCTTCTTTCACCTAGTAAGCGATCTCGGATTCATCGGTTATTGAGTGGGTTACTAATTTCTTCCTTTTTATCATTTAGCTTTGCATAGATATACTATAATTTATCCCCCACATGATCCACATTGGGTTCCTTCTACTACTTGGCTATTATGAGTAATGTTGACATGTACATTCACATAAAAAAAACTGTGTGGGTACATGCTTATTTCCTGCATAATTAAACAGGAATTAGAGGACTTGGTTATAAGGTAACTGCTTTGTGTTAATTTAAGAAATTGCCAAATGGTTTCCAAAGAGGCTGCATCATTTTTAAATTGTTTCCAAAGAGGTAGCAAGAGAGTTCTAGATGCTCCATATCTTCAACAACAGCTGGTATCATTAGCTATTTTATTTAGTATACTGTGGTAACACAATGTGATTTTAATGTACATTTCTCTAATGACCAAAAATGTTCAGCAACTTTATGAGCTTGCTGGCTATTTATATATAATCTTAGTAAAATGACTGTTAAAATTACTTGTCCATCTTTTACATTGTCTTCTAGTTTTAAAAGTGTCCTATTCAGGATGTAGTTCCTTTGTTAAATACAAATTTCAAAAATACTTTCTAATAATCTGTGGCTTGGCTTTTAGTATTTTTAAAATGTGTACTTAGTGAGCAAAAATTGTCAATTTTGATAAAAATTTATTTTTCCTTTTGAATTTTGAGCCTTATCTTAAAAATAAAAAAGAAATCTGTATCTAATAAAAGGTCACAAAGTTTTCTTCTAGAAGTTTTAGGTCTTAGATCAAAAGCCTAAACACAAGATCTTTTTTTTTTTTAATTACAAGTTAGGCTGTGTTTAATGTTTACTATAGCTGTACGTGCCAGAGGCTTCCAGTGTCCTTGTTTTTGCCCTGTCTTTAAATTTTGAATTTTCCTGAGTACTCCTCCTCAGAGAGTTTGCATCTTGCAGCTCTTTCAATGATAATTCACAATTATTATACTGTGGAGCCCTGTTGGGGTTGTAGTAAGGTACGGGGAGAGGCAGTGTTCTGTAATCATACCATTAAATCGCAGTTTTTTAGTGGGTCTCTATTCCTAGGCGGGGACCTTCACAAGTGTTTCTTCAGGGGTATGGAGCTTTATTTATTTATTTATTTTTTTCTGCTTAGGTGAGACAAAACAGATTTTCTGTGGAGAATAGGGCTCTGTTATGGAGAATACTCTGTACGTACTTAAGCCACACTATTCTGCTCCTTCCCCTGCTGGAACCATGAGCTGATCTTTCTCAGATTCTCACCATGAGAACTTGGTAGATATCCTGAAGATAAAACACACTGAATTATTGCCCCTCCCCCAAGGACTATGCCCCCCAAAGTCCATTTAAGTGTTTCTACTGATTTATGGCTCTAAGAGCTTCTGCTCCAGGTAAGGGGGTCTTCTTGGCTGTGACTCTTTGAATTAGCCTGCCTCTCCAAATTCAGAGTGGAGGTTTGCCTTGCAAACTCAGTTCTGATAAGCCAAAAAAATTTTCTTGAGGTTACATTTCTTCTGCTTTTACGTGTCCTAAAGATGAGGCTGATGACAGCCATATTCTTTAATGTTAGAACTGAAACCAGAGCTTGGTATTTTTTAATATATGCTGAACTTGAACTATTCCTGAAGATCTAAGCAAATAAATAAAAAAGAACATCCTGGAAAAATGTATTATTCTCAAACCTGGGAGCCAGAATTTTTCCATTCCATCTCCAATGAGAACTTTTTTTTTTTTTCCAGGATATAGTTTGTATCATAGAAACACTAATATACCTATGTCAGAATGTTGTCATTACTAACCAATTATTCCAGTTATCTGGTTCCTTCCTTCAATGGTCCTTGGTGACTTGTAAACTGTTCCTAGTATTCACAATAAAATTGAACTCATTAGTGTAAGTCATTTATTGCTCAAGGTTCATCACTGATATTTCTAGAATAATGCATCTATTACACGAGAAAATTTCGAGATGCACCATGTAAATGTATCTTTATGTTCTCTACCTGGTCTCAAAAAAAAATTAAAGATAGGGCACCTGAGTGGCTTAGTCATTAAGCATCTGCCTTGGCTCAGGTCATGATCTCAGGGGTCCTGAGATCAAGCCCCCTGTTGGGCTCCCTGCTCAGCAGGGAGCCTGCTTCTCCCTCTCCCACTCCCATGTTTCCTCTCTAGCTGTCTCCCTCTCTGTCAAATAAATAAATAAAATCTTTAAAAACAGAACAGAAAACTAAATATATAAAACAAATAAAACATTTTTTGTCCCTCCCAAAAGTATGGGAGCACTATATCAAAACAAAACTTACATTTTTTTCTTCAAGAAAAAAAAAAAAAAAAGGAGCCCTACCTCAAAATAACTTGACAGCCAAAATCATACTCCAGATTTATGAAAAGAAAATTCTTATAAAAATTACCAGTATAATTTAATGTTGTACTTGATAATTGATCAAAAATATCAATAGTACTTAATACCTTTGGAAAAAAGCAGTAATTGTATGACTTCAAAGAAATGAAACTGTTTTAAGATAGAGAAAATTATAGACCTAGAAAATGTCAGAACATGAAAATTCTGAAAAAAATTCTGAGAAAATAGTTTAATAATTCTTCTGCTTCTAAGTCAAATACACAAATTAATTGTTTATGATACTATGAGAAAGGTAAGGAAGAAGAGGTGACAGCAGTCAAAATAATATTTTCTTAATTACCTTTGTCAAAACTAAATTGTTTCTAAAGAAGCTAATCTTGACAAGAAGGGTTTGATAATCATAATTTTTAAATTAAATTCTAATAAATGAGCTTCTTCACTGTAGGATTCTTTTAGTAGTAAGCATGCTGATGTGCATTCAGAATCCCAAACTTGTTATTTAGGGGAACAGAGTTTTCCAAATATATTTAGATCTTTGAAACACATAAGAATCTCAAAGTAGTAGTAAGGGGGGCACGTATTGCATGGTGCACTGGGTGTTATACGCAACTAATGAATCATCGAACTTTTACATCAACAACCAGGGATGTACTGTATGGTGACTAACATAATATAATAAAAAAACATTAAAAAAAAAAGAATCTCAAAGTGAAAGGACCAGTTTCATGCTATAAGAGTCTGAGAACCACTGCAAGAAGATCTGGGGTGAAGGATCTAAGACTTGGGACAAATTGAGGGCTTCAGAGGGGAGAGGGTGGGGGAATGGGATAGGCTGGTGATGGGTATTAAGGAGGGCACGTATTGCATGGTGCACTGGGTGTTATATGCAAGTAATGAATCATGGAACTTTACATCAAAAACTAGGGATGTACTGTATGGTGACTAACATAATATAATAAAAAATATTATTAAAAAAAAAGACTTGGTATTGTTTTCAGAGGAGGATTCACAAGCGACCCACGGACTGGCACAATCTTTCTGAGATTGTTAAACGGATTACTTCCATCGGGACTGACCCAGGAGTGGAAGTTGAAGTCACCAATGCAGATGCTTAAATTAACCTTTTTAATAAATTGGTTATCAGTTGTTAAAAAAACAACAACAACTGAGAAACACTTGAACACTTGTGAAGTTCACAGAACAGAGACAAGGGCTCACTCAAAACCTGTAAGGTAACCGTTGTGCTACAGAATGCTTCACCTCCACTCACACATCACCACCACATTACTAAAATACTATTTATAACATTCCTTTTACCCACTATATCCTTTCTACCTATCAAGAAAAAGAATGCAAGGCATACCAAACAGGAAAAACACAATTGAAGAGACAGCAAGCATCAGAACCAGAAATGGGGAGATTTCACAATGATCAGAGCAGGGAATTTAAAACAACTATGATTAACACGATAAGGGCTCTAATAGATAAAAAGCATGCAAGAACAAACGAGCAATGAAAGCAGAAGAAATGGAAAATCTAAGAAAGTATATCTAAAAAGATAGTAGATATAAAAATCATAGCAAAAATGAAGATTGATTTTGGTGGGCTTAGTAGGCAGAGCACAGCTGAGGAAGAAGGCTCTGAGCTTCAGAATATCTCCTTAGAAAACTTCAAAACTAAAAAGCAAATAAAACAAAGACTGAAAAACAAAAATAAAACCAGAACTTGTCCCTGTGTGGGACGACTACAAACGAAGCAACAGCATATGCCTAATGGGAGTCCCAAAAGGGAAGAGAGAAAAGAACAGAAGAAATATTCGAGATAATAATGACAGAATTTCCTAAATTCACATTAAACACGAAACCACAGTTTCAGGAAGCACAAAAAACACTAGGCAGGAAAACTGCCCAGAAAAACAACAACAAGGCATGTTATTTTCAAACTCTATAAAATAAAAAATAAAGAACAAATCTTAAAAGATGCAAAAGGAAAAAACCGTTAACTACAGAGAAATAAAGATTAGAATTACATCCAACCCCATCAGAAACCATGCATATAAGAGATTGGAGGGAAATATTGAATGTTAAGAGAAACACAAAACAAAACAAACAAACAAAAAAAGAATTCTGTACACTGCAAAATTATCCTTTAAAAATGAAAGACAGGGGCACCTGGTTGGCTCAGTTGGTTAATTGTCTGCCTTCAGCCCAGGTCATGATCCTGGGTGTCCTGGGATTGAGTCCTGCATCTGGCTTCCTGCTCAGGGGAGAGTCTACTTTTCCCTCTCCCTCTGCTCCTCCCCCTGCTCCTACTCTCTCTGTCTCAAATAAATAAATAAAATCTTTAAAAAAATGTTAAGTTTCTTAGAAAAACCAATCAATCATGAAAAGAATAATTGATAAGACGGGCATCAATAAAATTTAAAAATTCTACTCTGTGAAAAACAAAGTTAAGAAAACAGGAAGACAGGCCACTGATTGGGATAAAGTATTTGCAAACAAACAAACAAAAAAACCCCACATCTGATAAAGGACTGATATAGAAAATTAACAAAGAACACTTAAAACTCAACAAGAAGAAAAAAAAAGAATTAAAAAATAGGCCAAAGGCCTTAACAGCCACTAAAAACATATACAGATGACAAATAAAATGCTCCATATTCTAAATCATCAGGGAAATGCAAATTAAAACAGCAGTGTGGTGCCACTATACACCTATTATATTGGCCAATATCAAGAACACTGAAAACATTCAATGCTGGCACGGATGTGTAGCAACAGGAACTCTTACTCATTGTGGTGGGAACGCAAGATGGTACAGCCACTTTGGAGGACAGTTTGGTGGTTTTTTAACAAAATTAACATACTCTGCCATATGATCCAGCAATTGTATTGCTTGGTATTTACCCAAAGGAGTTGAAAATTTATGTCCACATAAAAACCTACACACAGATGTCTATAGCAGCTATATTCATAATCATCAAAACTTGGAAGCAACCAAAATGTCCTTCAGCAGATGAGTGGATAAATAAATTGTGGAACATCTAGACAATGAAATATTATTCAACATTAAAAATAAATGAGCTATCAAGCCATGGAAAGACATGGAGGAACCTTAAATGTATATTGCTAAGTGAAAGGAGCCAGTCTGGAAAAGCTGTAATACTGTATTCAATGTATAGGACATTCTGGAAAAGTCAAAACTATGCAGATAGTAAAAAGATCAGTGGTTTTCAGGATTTGAGGGTTGTACGAGGGGTGAATAGGAGGAACACACAGGAGTTTTCAGGCACTGAAATTACTCCGTATCATACTATAATGATGGATAAATGTCACTATACATAAGTCCAAACCCATATAATGTAAACAGCACGAGTGAACGTAATGTAAACTATGAATTTTGGGTGATTACAGTGTGCCATTGTAAGATGATCAATTGTAGTAAATGCTCCCTTCTGATAGATGTTGATAATTAAGGAGGTTCTTCATGCATGGGGACAGAGGGTATATGGGAAATCTTTGTACTTTTCTCTCAATTTTGCTGTGACCCTAAAACTGCTCTAAATAAATAAAGTCTTAAAAATATAAAATGTGTCAAGGCTAGAATTTTGAGAGTCCTAAATAAATAGAAACACTGTATGGATTTTTCAGTAAAATATAGTCATAGAAACTGGGATTCAGCAATTTTACGGATGAAGATGTAAGAACAAGGTTCAAATTCTCATGGACAGAAAGCCACTGTAGGAACAAAGACAAGGCTTCAGCTTAGTGGTAGTATGTGATGTAATGTTCAATCTAATGCAAATAATAGAAAAGTCCTGGAATGAAGTTAAGACTCCAGTGACAAAACGGAGTCACTAAACTACTGACAACGTGAGCTACTTGCCCTCTGTTTCTTCTCTGTGTTTGAAATCCTGCCAATGATGGGGGCAGGACTGTATCTTAGATAAGTGTGAAAGGGCTCTTATTTATATTATGGTCAAAATAATGCACAGATAAAACCAGAAAGCACATCATGAGAGGTTGTATGTATAATGTTGATACAATAATTTATTCAAAAGTACAGCAGATAAAATGTATAGAGTTACATAACCCTTAAGTATTGAAGTGTTCAAATTATGTGTCAGAGTTCTAAAAAGACACATATTAACCTAATTAATCTCTGTGCTTCACCTACTAACGCTCTGAAATGGGATACTACCAAAAGCTAATTTATAAGGTTTGGTATGTATTAAATGAATTAAATATGTAAACTATTAGTAATATATATATATGCATGAATATGTGTATGCCATTATTACTATATTGACATATTAATTGCATCTCATTAAAAATTTGACAATTTTTTTTTTGCTAAAAGAGATGTGATTAAACAGGTTGCATGTAAAAAGAAAAGCATGCTTTGTTTTCTCAATTTACAATAACCATTGAAAATGCATCTACAATTCTTAGAAATAATTAAAACCATATCAAGTTACTGAATCTTCTATTAAAATGTACATATACCCAACTTAAAATTGTTTGAATATCTTAGAAAACATGTGATTACTTTAATATGTATTCTTTTAGACATTAATTTCTTTAAAATGTTTCTGCTTGAAGTATAGTTATTTTCACATGTAGTCATCTTTCAATGGCCAGAGCGAAAAGGGAATACATAAACATCCTGTTAAATATTAATGAAATGAAAAATTTGAATTACATAATAAAATATGAGTTTCCTGGATTTGCAATGAATCTTCTAAAACTGTATTCTTTTCATATAGAATTGTGTTGCTTTTCTTTAATCTCTCACTTTTATCAAATGCATTAATTTTTTAAAAATAAAAATGCCAGCTCAGAGTCCCACTTTAACAACACCAAGTGAAAAATCAGCTTTGAAAAAAATCTGACTCACTGATGTTTCTTAAGTAGCAGTTCTTCAACATTTCATTACTCCTAAATTGCAGTTTTTTAAAGATGTTCCTAACTGCAATCTTGACCAGGTGTTAAACATACCCAGAAAAATGATTCTGAAATTACTATAAACATGCTGTCAACTAGACTACATAATAATGTTAACTGCAGATCTTTTATGAAATTAATTAAAAGATTCTCATATTCACCCTATTAAATTGATTTCAATTCTTGCTATTACAATATGCCTTTATAATTCTGGAGTAAAAGGCATAAACTAAATTTTATAAAGAAATAATGCAAAATTTTGTATATAATAAACTCATGTTGTTTTAAATGACACTTGCAAATATACTGATCTAAAGCCAGTCTCTCTTTATAGACAGTTTACATTTTGGTAACTATATAAGAAAATTCATCATATTTCAATGTAATACTTTCTCTTGGGTTTATTTAATTACCTCATGCATTTACAATAATTTCCTTTTTTTTCAATAGTGTTAGGGCATTTACCAAACATGCACTGAATCAATCAATCATAAAAAGAAAAAATCATAATAAATCCATTGTTATATGTAGCCATATACTTTTATAACATTTAAGTTAAATCAATTAATAAAATTGCTGTAGGTAAGATTATAATGAACCACTGTTTTCCTATTTCTTCCCTCTTTAAGTAGGCTCAGAGGTCTTTAGTAGCAGGAAGAGACAGAGAAAGCAGTCGATCTACCTAGCTACCCCTATCTACTATCACTAACTGAAGAAAGCCACCAAGAAAATAGTCTTTGTTAGAATGGGAAAGGCAACAGGGATTCATAAATATTTAGTTCATCTACCTTAATTACAACCAAACCGACATCTTCAGTAACAAAAATTATTAAGCCAGTGTGGTTGTCAATATAGTCATTTTCAGGAAAGCTAGTTATATTCATTTTTTAACCACTTACTTGTATTAGTTTTCCAGGGCTGCAATAGCAAAATACCACAGACTGGGTATTAATTTAATACACAACAAAAATTAATTTCCTCATAGTCTGAGAGAATACAAGTCTAAGACCAATGTGTCGGCAAGGTTGGTTTCTTCTAAAACCTCTCCTTGACTTGTAGGTGGCCAACTTCCTCTGATATCTTTTCATGGTCATCTCTGTGTGAGGATGTCTGTGTTTTAACCCCCTCTTCTTATAAGGACCCTGGTCATATTGGATTAGGGTCAACCCGTAGGACTTCAATTTACCTTAATTTCCTCCTTAAAAGACCAATACCCAAATACAGTCATCACATTTGGAGATACTGGGTTAGGACTTCACCACATGAATTTTGCATTGATACAGGTGAACCCATATCAGCCCGTTAAGCATTTTTCCTCCTGATAATTGGATTCTTAGCTTATATTCAAAACTCTCCCAAACTCCATTGCAATTTCTCCTTAAAAGCTGATTTAACTAATCATGTGATGCTCTGTGCCTGCTTCCTCCTTTCTCAATTTTTTTTTTTTTTGATTCTCTAAATAAAGGGCTCTTAAAACTCAGGCAAATTTGAGTGGTGCTTACACTAGTCTTGGCTGGACCTTACATTGTCTTATTCGAATTTTGATCTTGTTATACATCACATTTGTAGTCACAAGAAAAAATTTTTTGTAGCCACTGACCCCATTTTAGAATTGTTCTAAACTGTAATCCTATTTGTAATAGTATTCCCTATCAAGTATTTCTAAGGACAAGCATATGGTTGTTACTATACAAATCCTTCACATAAATTTTATGAGCTTATCCTTAGCATGTGTATTTCCCCCTTTAATATAATAGTTTCCCCTCCTTATCAATAATAACCAACCCGGAATATCATTTGATGTGAAATAGACAAAGAATGCATAGTATAACAGTTGATTCTAGTGTGTAGTAGTTTGTAGCCATAAAGCCAGGTTGCTATGGCAGCCTTTAAGCCTTGAATCACTTTTGAGATCTAGGGTCAGGCATCTGGAGGTGAAGTTAACTGAGCCTTTTCAATTGAAAAGGCATTAGAGAAGCAAAGATGGAATTATAAGAGACGTCCTGGAAAGAGGTAACCACATGTGGTAGAGGCTGGGAAGTTAAGGCAGCATAGCAATTATTCAATAAGGTTGAGATATGAGGTTTGTGGCGGAAGATGAGGATCAAGAATATGCAGATCCCAGTTCATTAAGGAGTATACACTTTGTCCATCCTGAAGATAATCGAACTAATTTAAGATCAAGTCAGGTCATCAGTGAGAGAAAGAAAGAAAGAAAGAAAGAAAGAAAGAAAGAAAGAAAGAAAGAAAGAAAGAGAGAAAGAAAGAAAAAGAAACTCATTTGCTAACGATAGAAGTTTCTCAGTGTTGAGAGTTTTCTCTCAAAAGAAGCACATAAAGTCTAGTGGACAATGAGCAAATATTTGTCATACTCTAAAAATTGTTGGGTGGATGTTCAGGGAGGTAGCATCGTAGAAAAGGGAGTTTGCTCTACCAGGGATTGTTCCAAATAAAGACCAACATTTTGAGACAAGACTTGGGAGTTCTGCATATTCCTTAAAATACCTCCACCCTTACTGCCTATCAACCACTAAGTTTCATCATGGTGTCCCACATGGAAAGTTCTGATTTACCCTCTAACTTCATTTACCTCAGTATCCAAGGAACTCAAGGATCTTAAGAGATCCAAGTCATTCCTTAGCACACAGACTCTTCCCCCAACTCAGTTCTATAAATCTCTCATCTGACTTCATCTCTCAACTCCTGCAATACTCCTACTGTGTCTTTTGTAATTTCCCAACCCTCATAAGTCAAATCCCCTTTTCCCTCAAATTCTTTTCTATTGCTCTATTTCCTTCTTGCTTTTAGGAATATGAGCTCTTTCCTGAGGACATTCTTTGTCCTTAGCTCTCTCATATGGTGGCTGTTACTCTCTCACACTGTTCATCTCACTGGGACCGCTGTGAAGCTGGGTGGGTATCTTCTTTGCTGCCAGCTTCCCATTTCTGCTTCCACACAATTTTCCTTCCTTCCTTTAATCCCTTTCCTAAATGCTTTAGGCTCACACCATTAGATGATACCACCCAATGTCTTCTTTTGTGTCCTTATTTGATTTAGTGTTCTACATTAGTCAATTTAGCTTATTTATTATAGTGAGATAGACATAGATTGATAGATGCTTGATAAGTAGATTTTTATGTTAGATCACTTTAATCAGCTTGTTCAAATCTTCTATATACATATTGAATTATTTCTCCTGTCTTATCATTTACTCAGAGAGATACGTTGTCATCTTCCACAATGGCAATGGGTTTTTCTAATACTCCTTGTAGTTCTGTTAGTTTGTGTTTTGGTACAGCAAGTATCTCTGCTGTGCAGCATTAGAACTTATTCTTGTAGGTCCAGTAGGGTTTTTTAGGAGAAGCAAAAGTGAGAGCCTAAATAAAACTTTGTAAATAGTGAGTGTAGCATGTTTAAAAAGCATGATGACCTTGAAGAGAATGGTGATATGTTAAGGGGATTATACATAGTACTGCATAATGAAGAAACTTGATTTGCTTTACTGTCTCTATCACTGAGAAAATATCAGCGTGAAGGGGGCAATACTCAGGTTTACATATAATTTAGGTTCATTATATTTTCAGACTTGCCATTTCACAAAATTTAATTGAAAAACCAAAGACCCAGCTTCACAATAACTTATAATTATAAACTGTAAAAGTACAGGTAAAATATTATAGATTTAGTAAAAATACAGAAAGTTATGGTAAAACTAAGTCCTTTTCTAAAACTTTGATGGTTTGTTAAATATCATGAATTATCTCGTTAGAATGCAGAATATATATTTGAGTACTAAGTAGTAATCACAAATATTTCAAAGAACTTTTTAGCATGCGTTGTGGATAAGATTACAAGTTGTTTAACAGTAGTTTGTTTTAAGAGTTAATTTTTATTCCAACTAAGTAATTAGAAATTCAATTTCATTTTGCTGAATAGACAATCTTCTTTAGAAGAAAATACAAAACCACACCTCTGACCCTTTACGGATTCTTCAGTAGTTTTCACCAAGCAGGATTATTACCATAGTGTCATCACAAATTTGATTAATTGCACTCTATAAATCCAAAATTGTCCTACAACTCCAATTGGTTTTGACATTATTTTTTCACCACCCTATTATATAAATGTGCTGCTAATGATAAGTAATGAAACAGTTCATTCTCCCATATTGAAAAATGAACAAATGCTGTCATAAGAATGCATTCTCATTTTATGTTTGAATATGTGAAAAATGAACAATGAACCAGCTCATTTCACAGTTTATTACAGAAAACAAATATAGAAACTGGTTGCTTAAGTAGTTCAGTAGCTCAAGTTTTACATAAAGAGGTATAGAATAGCATACCCAATGCCTAACTGTCCACACAGGGGTTCGGGCAGCTGTAGGATAAGTCAACCCTAGAGAATGTCAGACCTCTAATTACAGTTAGCTTGGCATTGGCTGTAAGTCTGAAAATGCACAAAACATGTTGAGTCAGTTATGAAGATGCAATGAGAGTTTGAGAATTAATGTGTTATCTGTCTTTCCTCAGTAAAATTAAGCTCCAAAAGAGCAAGATTGATTTTTGTTCCTTCCTATGGTCTAGTGGCCAGTACAGTGCCTCAAAGAATAGGCATTCAGTAAGTATTTGCTGAAGGAATGGATAAATATATGAATGAAGTTATGGAGTTAATCTACAGAGATTTTTAAAAAAGAGTTGATATTCAGAGTTCATGAAAGCTCAGGCTACATTTATACAGGGTTATCCAGCAAATAAAAGCAGAAGAGATAATCAGAAGCAATCCAGGATTTAGGTAACTTACAGAAGTTCATATGAGCAGGACGAACAGGCCAACATAGATTCTGGAACACAAAGACAATAACAAACATGTCACTGCTATTCCTAAAATACAAGAACATCAGGATATTAATTGTGAATAATGACGATTCAAACAGGAATATGTGTATATGTGTTATATGAGATAGTTGTTGGAATATTCCTCTTATTTTTTCCATTGTTATCATGTGAGAGTGCAGATAAAATATGAGAATTAATGAGTGAATGTGTGAGATCAATTTGGGAAAATCAATTGTATTTCTATATTATGGTGAACAAAGCAAAATTGAAAAATAATGTCATTTAAAATAGCATTGAAAACTGATAATAAATAATGTGTAAGAACTTTACCAAATAAACTACCTACATAAAAATAAACAACTTAATAAGTGGAGGATTATACCATATCCTGGTTTTGACAAATTCAATAATATGATATCACAAATTCTCCAAAATTAATTCATAGATATAATCTACTTCATTCAAAACATTAGCAGGTTTTTATGTTAAGTAAATAAGATGGTTGCAAAGTTTATATGGAAGTACCATAGGCAAAGAAGAGCAAATAAAATCTTGAAGAAGAAAAAAGCAGCAGGGGGGTGCCTGGGTGGCACAATCGTTAAGCATCTGCCTGTGGCTCAGGGCATGATCCCAGCATTCTGGGATCGAGCCCCACATCAGGCTCCTCCACTATGAACCTGCTTCTTCCTCTCCCACTCCCCCTGCTTGTGTTCCCTCTCTCGCTGGCCGTCTCTATCTCTGTCGAATAAATAAATAAAATCTTAAAAAAAAAAAAAAAGAATACACGAATGGAAATGTGTTTACTCATGCTTGTCCTAAGAACAAAAACATCACTTTAAAGTCATGTCTATTAGAAAATGTGAGACTTGATTCATGCAATTTGCCAAAATGTGTTAAACTACTCACAAAGAGCAGTTGACCCAGAAATTCTAAGACATCATGGTTTATGTGAGATATGCCTTAAAATCAAAATGATTTGGAATTCTAAAGAATAAGCAAAAGCAGCTTAATTGTGTTTCTGTATTACAAAGTTCCTCTTAGAGAAGATCAGAGTAAATCCACAGTATTGATGAGAAAGAGTTAATGTTCTGTTTGCCTAGAAAACCAAATTTGGTCTGTAATCTTTGGTTAATATCTTCAATATACTTTTCATTATATTTTACATGCCACATGTCTATTTCTCTAAACATATCTGAGGAAAGCTATTAAATCATAACATTTACCAAATATTCTTATTCATATTTCTATAACAAAATTGTATCATTCATTTCTGTAACATAATGGCATTACATTTTATTGTGAATCATATTATGAAGTTTAGGTAAGATTTTATGAATCTCAGAAGAAAAATTAAAGCACCTATTATCCACATTCTTATATTTTATTATACAAGATGTGCAATGTTGGGGGAAAAAGTCCTTATTCCTTTAAATCAAAATATTTTTTGAAAATGCCAAGAATTCAGGTATTAGAAGAATCGTAAATAAAAGCCCAATCTGGATACTTAGAGAATAAAGAAATTTCCCAAGGCTATCATATTTTATAGAAATATTACCTTTACCAAGTAAAACAGAAGGAACAGTTGTCTACTGACAGTTATGTTCACATGGCTCTAGTCAGCAGGAATGTTATGAGTCCCTGATGCCCGTGCAAAGCATCAAAACACGTTTTCATTGAGAAGAGAGTAATTAGGGAACCATTTTTATGAAATAAGTCATGTTCTTGTGGAATAGCATCATGACTGAGAAATTTTTGCAATCTAGTTTATGTTTATTTTTCTTTTGCCTTCACTCTAAGTCAGAGATGAATTTGTTTTAATCTGATACTTAATGAATATAAATGCTATAAAAGTGCCTACCAAGCATGCTATAGTTTAGATGGAACCTTATTACAGGAAGTCAATAGACGTACGCACAGAACTGTAATAAAAAACCTAGGTGTTTTGTTGTTGTTGCTGTTGTGGTTTTCCTTCCACATATCTCCTTATCCATCCTCTGTATTGGCCTCATCATCACAGTGGTGTTAGGGTGACTTTAACCAAACAAAGCCTTATCACACCCAGGTGAAGAAGTTAGACGGTGTCTTCCTATGTCAAATTTCCCCTCATATTTCACTGGACAGAATGAAATGTGCCCGTTTCTGAAATGATCCCTGGCAATATAAATGGGATTACCCTGAGGTCTGATATGACAGTGACTAGGGTTTCAGCCTACCCCCCATACAAGGCTGCAGAGGGGAGAGATGTAGACATGAATGGTTTAGATTCTGTAAGGAAGAGAGAAAGAAAGGATGCCAAGTAGGAAACTAACAGTTCCTATCATATGAGCTATACAAAATAGGCTAAAAATATTTATATACACTAATTGCTATAAAGCAATATGTCTCCAAATATATGTTACAATAGTGATCATTAAAACCAAATTCAACTACTTACCACACGTGATTTAGGGTCTAAATACCTATAATAAAGTCTTCGTATGGCCCAAGGAAAAAAGACATATAGACAGGGTGTTCTGTTCACAGAGATTATCTTCCCAGTACTGTTAATTTTTTTCAGTGCTTTAATCATTTAAAATTAATAATTTCCCCCAGGGGGTGCCTGGGTGGCTCAGTCGTTAAGCTTCTGCCTTCGGCTCAGGGCGTGATCCCAGCGTTCTGGGATCGAGCCCCACATCAGGCTCCTCCACTAGGAGCCTGCTTCTTCCTCTCCCACTCCCCCTGCTTGTGTTCCCTCTCTCGCTGGCTGTCTCTCTCTGTCAAATTAATAAATAAAATCTTTAAAAAAAATAATTTCCCCAGAATATTTCTAAATAACCATTCATGTCAATCATTCACCAGCCACTGATTAAACATTCTTTAAAGCATGTGCATGCTATAATGGAATGAAAACAACATAAGTATCATTGAGCTTTTGGCTAACAATTAGCTCAGGTGTTACTGAGAACAACTAATAAACTACTAATAACACCTGATAGAGATTTTTTGAAACTAGGCAGGGAAATTTGGATTTGATTTAAGATGCAATGTGAACAGTCAAATAACTTTTGGCAGAATACTGAAAATTGTTAAAGAGGTCTAGAATCGATTATCAAGTAGTTTAAACAAACAATATAGGAACATGGGTAAGTTCTATGAGCAATTATATAATGTGGTACATTAAAAAAGTACAGAACCTTTAAGGAATGGACATGTATTTTTTCCAAGTCACTAATAAGCTGCATTCCTTCTTTTTGATTTTTTTAACAAGCAATATGTCCATCTTCACCATCCCTCTGTCTGCTTTGCCTTATCCTCATTTATCTCAAGTGTGTTTTCTCCGTATATCATTGGAGTGACTCTAATTGTTTAGGATTTTGTAACTTTTACCACCCGTGCTTGCTTCTAGAGAAAGAAAGATTAAGTCTCTCTTCTCCAGCAACCATACCAATGTCTAAAAATGATTTCTGTTGGCTCAGCTATATTCTTATACCTGTAGCAAGGAAGGTGAAACAAGTTGACATGTGGTGGGAAAGCTGTTTTCAAAAGGAAGAGATGCTAAGGTAATGAAAGTAGATGTCTATTGCATGATACTCAGAAAGAAAAAGAGAACACCCTTATTCATAGTTTAAGTACAAATAGTAAAAGAGATGGAACTGGCCTGAATGTTAAGACTTGTATTGTGGGACTGAGAACGATAGAGATTTCACTAATAAAAATCAGAAGATATATTCTTTGTTTATAATCCAAAGCACTTAATTAAGTGGCTAGCAAAAGGTCAAAAATAGGACTTGAGTGAATGACTGAATGTATAGATGAGTGAAAAAAAGGTAAACTTCAACAGATGATTCAAATACTTGCTGTGTCAAGCCTTGTATTGAAAATGCAAGAAAGGGTGCCTGGGTGGCTCAGTTGGTTAAGCCTCTGCCTTCGGCTCAGGTCATGATCCCAGGGTCCTGGGATTGAGTCCCACTTCAGGCCTCCTGTACTTTGGGGATTCTGCTTCTTCCCCTGCCCCTCCTCTCTCTCTCTTTCTCAAATAAATACAATCTTAAAAAGAAAATGAATGAAATAAAATGGTTTCATGTCTATCTTCAAGGATTTGAACCCTACTGGAAAAGAGAATATATATATTATATATATTATTATATTATATATTATTATATTATATATGTTATATATATATAATATATTTATGATAAAAATCTAACAGACAATGATTGCCACAGGAAACATACCAGCAAAGTACTCTAGAGGTAAAGGCAAGATGATTAACTTCAGGTGGTCTGAAAAAGTTGAAAAAGAATCAAAGATCACTTTCTTAAATGAAATTGTATTTACTTTGGGTTTTCATGATGGAGAGAACAGTAATTAAGTATTGGTAAAGAGTCAGTATTCAAGAGTGGAATATATTCCATATATGACTTAATATGGGTCAATGCAATAAAAAATTATGGCATTCTTTTATGTACCGAACATTATTGAGTCCCTATGATGTCATCTAAAAAGTTCTCAGAACCAGGGTTATAGGGATGAATCAAATATTTCTCATTTCTTTTACATTTTAGTGGAGAGGGTCAAACAAATAAAGGAAGAATAAAAAAGTAGAAAACAATACACATCAAGAAATGTAGAAACTTTATGAATATTCATTATCTACTATCCTCCACAGGTACAAAATTAAGATTAAAATTAGTAGTTTCCTTGCAGCATAGATAATCAGTGCCATAAGCAACATTACATAAGCAACATGAGCAATATAATAACACTTTATGACCAGAGAATCCATATAACTATGGTAATATAAGTCCTGGAGCAAGTCAAACTGGCCAGAGAAATTTAACTTGACAATTCATCTTCTCTCTATAAATTAGGATATTAAAGATAATGCCGGGAGAATTGACTGAAATAGTTCTTAATTTATGGATGTTAGCTTCATACATTTTTATTATCCACATTATTGTCAATAAATACCACTTGGGATTTCAAATAAATGATGTCATGAAACTAAATACATTATGTGAGGCTCTGTAGTGGGTTGATAATAAAATAGTTATTTACAGTAGCTACACATTTAGAAAAATTACATGTTACTGTCGAAAGCTATATATGTAGTTACATTTATTGTATTAATAAACACAATATATCATATTGAATTTATATACATTTAAACCTAGATGATGTGAAATATATTAATGAGAAATTAGAAATTAAGGTATTTCACTGAAAAAGTAGCAGAGAAATATTTTGTCATCTTTTGAAACAGCAATTACAATATTGTGATGTCAAACTAAGTCTTCCTCTTTACTTAGAAAGTGGCTTTTGGGATTTAAGAGATAATAGTACACTAATTTTACATAGTGTTTTAAATATTGGCTTAAATATACGTATGTTTTATTCATAATCAAGGTTAACCATTTATGAACTATTCTAGAAAACTTTAGTGTAATAAATCAATTTATCTAGCTACTCATTTTAATTTTTTCAAATAAATCTTTTAAGAAGAAGTCTCAGAATAGTTATAATTTTCATAGTTTTTTTCCCCTCATTGTTCTGAGTGTGTTCAGATACCTGTAGAGCGAGATTTATTAGGAACCAGCTGGGCTCCCTGTGCAATGGTCGACAGTGGCTTAAAGAAAGCTCTCCTGGTGTTAATTAGCAGTTCGATTTCACGGGACCACTGTGGCTAATTGATGTCCCTGGAGCTATAAGAAGGGAAGAAATGAAACAGAAACAACCCACTTCCCCACTCTGATTCCTTAATTCTAGAAGATTGCTGAAACAAACAAATAATACATATATATAATCTCCAAACTTCATTGCCCTCTATTCCCACTCAATTCTACATTCACTTCAGTAATGTGGATTCTGCTCACAGAATTTTATACCCAATGAAAACTGTTTATAAAAAAAATATTTTTCTCTTTTAGAAAGATGATACTGACATACTGCTGTAATATTCTGGGAAAATTAATATCCTATTCTGAAAGAGAGACATTGTTACATTAGGAAAACCAATATGTATTTATTCATTGCCAAGATTACAGGTATTATTTTAATGGGAACACAGCTTTTGTCTAAATACCCACGTATATTTAAATAACCCACTACATATCTATCATTTGACTCAGAAGATTAACTTGATCTTCTAAGAGTATCACCCCACCCACATGCCATCTTGATCAACATAGTTACTTTAAAAATATCTTCTATAGAAACATTTATTGACTTGTATTTTATTTAATATTTTAGTATTTCTTCTGCAAACACTTTCTTTGATGTAATGGGGTGCTTTCATTTCTGTTTTAAGGGAAAAAATCAGAACAAATGTAATATGACTAATTGAAGATATGGAAATGTGTGGGCTCTATTTTCTTGCCATTTTTGGTCCATTCCTTTTCTCTACTTTATCAAGAGTATGGAATAACTAGACCACTTCACTAGGTAATTTTGCCCACCAGCTTCTCTTTGGGTTTGGTTAATGATGAGCACTAGCAAACTTTCAGGAGTGGGGAGACTGAAACTGGGCCATTTATTCATTTGACTCCTCTGCAGTTTGGTGAAGGGTGGCATTTTTACACCACCCAAATCCAGAACTTCGTCCCCCTTGGTCCTTTTTTTCCTGGTTTTGTAAGTGATCCCTCCTGTCACCCAGAACAGAGCCAATGATGTACCAACCATACTAGCCCCAGGGACTGCATTATTTCTCTTGAGTTTCCTCATACTTTTATTAAATAGAGCCATAATTAGATTATTTTCAAAATAATTTGTGCACAGATCTCATTTTTCCAAGACTCTGCATGATATAGGAAACACTTTTTTTTTTCAGCCACTACTGTTCTTATTCTTATGATAAACTCTACTCACTTTATTAAACATCTATTAGGATTTCTTGGGGAATATAAAATGTATTACAGTAATTTGTATAGTTGCTTTTCATTATATTATATTATTAATATTTTGATAGCAAATACTTTGTTTAATTCATTTTACCCTCTATAGAATTACTAGCATAATACTTTCATTATAGAAACTTACGTAATATTTTCTAAGTGTAGGATTATGTATTGATAAAATAATTATAAATGAGTTTATTCATTTTTCCTTTTCATGCTGGGCAAACAAAACTCTCTTTAACACATATGCTTCTTTTACTCTCCAAAATAAGTTTTATTGAGTGAATAAGCAACTCATTGTCAAAGAAAATAATGCATTCTTTTCTACATTGAGTAATATGGCATTTAAAGTTTGTAAGTGGAAGCTACATAATGTAAAGAGCTTGTATTTCCTTTATAAATTTTAATCAAGGTAAATTGATGCTTAAAACATCGTATATGGAATGAAAATATGAATATTTATGATAAAATGTTCATATTACATACAGATTATTTAAACACATAAGAAAATCATCAAAATCCTAAAGGAGAAAACAGGCAGCAACCACTTTGACCTTGGCTGCGGAAACTTCTTACTAGACACATCTCCAGAGGCAATGGAAACGATAGATTTCTTTTAATCTCGATTAAGTGACTAACAAGAAGAAGGCTGACATCACGCATCTTGTACAGACGTGTAGCTATTCTCAAGAATTTGTTCCTTAGCTATTTTATTTCTTACACTATTTTATATTTCATCTAATCTGCTTACAACTTCTGCCTTGCATCTTGATAACAGCCATGTCAACAACTTCATCCCTGCCAATCCTGTATTCCAGAATATCCCCATTATTTGTGGCATAATAAACAGCTGTCCGAGATATTAAGCTTCACATTCTCAAAACACATTATTTCCACTTCTTGACTTTTCTATGTCAGTGTTGTTTCCAGCTTTAAATATCGGCATCACCAACTATCAATTTCTAAAGTTACTTAACTGATATTTTGCTTTTTATCACAAAATCCTATTGCTTCTAAATCTGGAATGCCTCCTGAATAAACTACTGCTTTCCATTTTTCCATGTTCATTGTTGCTCATTTTAGTTCTTCTCTGTACAACTGAAATAATCTCTCTCCTGTTTCTATTGTCCCCTCATTACTAATACACCTCAATTTTGAACTCCACAGTGCTGTCCTATTAGCCTGAAAACACACACACACACACACACACACACACACACACACACACACACACACACCTACTCATGTCCTGGGATCGAGTCCTGCCATGGGCTCCTTGCTCAGTGGGGAGTCTGCTTCTCCTTCTGCCTGCTGCTCCCCCTGCTTGTGTTCACTCTCTCTCTCTGACAAATAAATAAATAAAATCTTTAAAAAGTATTTTTTTGGTTACCTATTTGCTACTAAATGAAGTTCAAACTCTATAACTTAATATTTAAGCCCTTCAGATTCTGGTATTTTCAACCTCATCCCCCCTGCTGTGCCATCTCTAATATCTTATGTTCTGAACTCACTAGCCTTCTTGATGAACTTAAAATATTTTACATACTCTTACACATCAGAAAACTTACTCAACACCTTCCCTATACTCAGAATGTTCCTTAAAATTTACTAATATATTAAAATTCCACTCATCTTTTAAAGTCAAAATTAAATCTTACCTCATCTGTGGAGCTTTTCCACTGTCAACTTAGAAAAAAATTTTGAAAAATCATGTTGTGTTAATATTGTATATAGTACATTAAGATTAATTGATTAATGTAACACTACAGCAGTGGATCTCCACCTTTTTCCAACCCAAAACATATGGACATAGTTATTATTATTTAGTGACTCACTGTGGGAAATGATTCTTTTTATTATTATTATTATTAGTTTCAGAGGTAGAGTTTCATCAGTTGCATAGCTGCATAACACCCAGTGCTCATTACATGAAGTGGCCTTCTTAATGCCCATCAGCCAGTTACCCCATCCTCCTACCCACATCCCCTCCAGCCACTCTGTTTCCTATAGTTAAGAGTTTCTTATGGTTTGCCTCCCTCTCTGATTTCATCTATTTTGTGACATTAATTCTTAATTGTGTGTGTGTTGTATATGTGTTGTGTATAATTATTAGAGTTGGTCTTTGGCGGGAGTTTGTAGTTGGAAAGAAGCCTCATAAAATATTTTTGGTTTTTTTTTTTTCAGATTTGACTTTCTTAAGCAGATTTTTTATTTTGTTGAATAAATCTAATTGCTATTTGCCAATTTTTGTTGAGTGCAGATTAAATGAGTAATTTACTACCTTAGAGCAGCAGTTCTTGATGAGGGTTGATTTCTCTCTAGGGGACATTTGGCAATATCTGGAGACAGTTTTGGCTATCAGACTAGGTAAAGAGAGCACTGGCATCTTGCAGACAGAGGCCAGGAATACTGCTAAACATCTTACGAATAAGAGAGCCCTACAAAGAAAACCAAAAAACAAAAAACAAATTCTGGTCCAAAATATCAGTAATGCCAAATTTGAGAAGCTCAGTCTTAAATCTCATAGCTAATGTAGTTAACATAATTGAAATTCAATACATATTTATGTAATTGGATTAAAAATTAGCATCATGGTCAATCTTCTTAGCAGGAACTGGCAGTATCAAGAAAAAATACATTCTTTCAAAGAAAAAAATGTTTCATTTCTGGTGAAAATTAGTGAACAACAATCATTCCATAATTATATTTTTTTGTGTATGTAATCTCCCACCTCATTCAATTTGAATTTACTTTTCCAAATTATATGTGCATATATACCTACAGAAACACACATACCTATTGGACAAATTGTTTTTTAGGTTATGGTTTTAGAGAAACCATCAAAATGTTGAAATTCCTTAAGTATAGTTTGTTGGTCACAAATTATGCTGATTTTGTAAATGATAATAGCATCTTCTTAAGTGTTATCTATCATCAACTTTGTTAATTTATAATTTATCTAATATATCCAATTAAATAATAAAATTGAATAATCCATCATGTAACAATTCTTAGTCTTGCTTGCTCAAGTATGGCACCATAGAACTAAAGAAATTAATATTAAAATGGTATTGTGTAGCACAATATTTATTACATCTCCAAGGCTTTAATATTAATGTTTCTTTGTAAATCAAAAATAACTTTTCTTACTCTATCAGATAAATTTAATTAAAATTTGCAAATAAACTCTTGTCTCATAACTCCCTTTTGCTCTCAAAAGCAAAGAAATTCCTGAATTACTAAATGAACTCAACTTGTTTTATATCTCATTCAGCTGAATGCTTACCATTACCGCAATGATATCAGAAAATGACTTCTTAGGAGTTACTATTTACATTCATGGATCATAACTGAAGGAAAAAATATATTCTTGAATTACAACAACTATATGGTTTTTAAAGGAAAACCTGTACTATTTTTATGGGTTGGATTTAGAGATGGGGGTGTCTCAGCTTGTCTGTTTACCCATAGATCTTCACCATGTGTGAAGCAGGACTGTCAAGGGTCTAATTGCCTGACATAAAAGGAATGAGGAGAGAAATACACTTTAAAGAAAATGGGACAGTATGGAAAAGGAGTTTTGTGCACATAATTGTGGCTGCCACTCAAATTGACCCATGGTACAGCCTTGAAGGAGGCTAGACTGGAATAATTAGAAAAGTATTATTTTTCACTTAAATCTCTGGCAATGATAACCCAAGGCAACACAGTTTTATAGATTTGGAGAGTTTGGCTGAATGGTGATTATCCTAATGGAGTTACTTAGAATGGTGTTAGGGCATGGAATGAAGAGAGTGGTCTAGCCATAAAAGTGGACTAAACTCTATTTAAGGTTGAGGAAGAAGTTGTCCAGTTCTCAAGTATAGGAACTAAGACCTAGACAGGAAGAGTGAGAGATGCCACGTTATCTCTGATATTTAGGTTAGGAATTTAAATGTACAATTGAATAGAATACATATTTAGAAGGTGAGAAAACAACTAACAAATGATGTTTGATGACTGTTGAATATCAACAGTTTTAATTATAATTTTGTTATTAATTTAAAAATTGTTTTGTTATGGAATCTGTTCCCTTATTCTATTGACTAATCCGCATTACACATTTTGAGAGTCCCCTAAACAAAAAGTAAAGTTTTCATGGCTCTAGATAGATAGACTTGTTATATATATGATAAATTTCTTTTTTTTAAAAAGATTTTATTTATTTATTTGTGAGAGAGAGAGCAGAAGCAGGGGGAGCAGCAGGCAGAGGGAGAAGCAGGCTCCCTGCTGAGCTAGGAGCCCGATGTGAGACTCAATCCCAGGACCCTGAGATCATGACCTGAGCCAAAGACAGATGCTTAAATGACTGAGCCACCCAGGTTCCCTATATACGGTAAATTTCATTTGTGAAAATGTAAGTACATAAGTATATATGTGTACATGTATTCATATATATGAAATTTGATTTTCTTTATGTAAGCATTTTTTTCTATCACTGCGATAGTTACATTTTTTTCTGTGGTATTTTCTCTCTTAATATGCATTTTATAGTGAATAAACAATAATCAGATATCTATTTTTTCAAAAATTGTTTATGGAAATGGCCTAGAAGTCAGATATAATTAATTGTACATATTTATCAGATTTTCTCTTTCTGTAAGGAAAACATTTGAAATGAGCTAAATATCTTCAAAAATTATATAAAAATTTTAAGAATATATTTCCATCTTCAGGATATTCCAAGTCCTGTTGACATTCTAGTTCAACATTTTTACCGTAAATTAGCATTTTTTCTTCTTAAAAAAAACTGTTTCACTTACTATCTTGTCCAAATTTAAAAGGTGACTGACTCTATCACTGTGGCATCTGTAAAATAAGCATTAATATAGTTCAGTGGTGAACAAATTATTTAGTCATGGAAAAGTACATTCATGATAATTTTTCTCTTTTAAAATAAATTTATATTGTTCCTTGAGGAAAATAAAGAAATACTTTAAGCTAGGTTACCTATTTTATAAAAGACTACACTAGAAAAAAATGCTCTTTTAAAATCATTAAAACACTAATATTTGAGGTTATAATATTTTGCCTGCTATTCCTATTACATCTGCATAGTATTTTAGAATTCACCAGATGTGGTCACATATATTATGTGTTTATATACTCAAAAAATAAAATAAACAGAAGAGTTTGGTTTGGAAGAAACCTTTTTTTTTATCATCATAAAAAATTAAATATTCCACTCAGAATTGTCACATGGTTTTAATAAAAGGACTGGTTTAAGAATATGGGGAGATTCAGGAAATAACATAGTACCAAATTACCCAGATACTAGCAAAAACAAGAGGCCAGTCTGGCCAGTAGGGCCCACAAGGGAAATAGGGGGTAAGTAGTATGTTCACAGACCAGTGAGAAGTGGAAGCCTGGAGAAGATCCCCTTTGACAGAAACTATGATCATTGAGGAATTCAGTCATTTCTGGGAAGGTGGCTCAGGAGGGGAAAAAGCAGAGAGTCAATGCCTAGACTTTCTCCCATTTACGAAATCTCTGATTTTTAGTTTGGTCCATTGCTGCCAGAAATAAAAATGAAATATTCCCACCTCCCTTGCAATGAATTGGAGATATAACCGAGTTCTGACCAATGTGATCAAAGTAGAAGTGTAGAGGACAATTTCTGAGATGTGTTCTTAAAGGAAATGAGCATGTCTTCTTTCATTTCTGGAATACTTCTGCTCAATGAAATGTAACTATATGGCTGCAACTTGATAGTTCCCTCAGTGGCTGCATCAAGTTGAGGATGGCTGAGCTAGTATCTTCCCTTTGCCCCTCCACATTGATTCTCCATCTTTCTGTGTCTTTTTTTCTGCCCTAGAAGGCTGATATGTACGGGCTTCATTAACCCTAACCTGCTCTCTTGCCCTCTCGTTTGCAATTGGATTTAGGCAATGGGAAACCTAGTCAGAATATTAGAGAAATAAATAAGAGTGAGCTGAGGCTGTTTCCCAGTTGCTTCCTCCCATTGCATCATCTTGTGCAAACAGTGCCCCACAACTAAAAATCCCAAGTCCTCCCAAAGTGGCCTACACCACAGGGCTATCTTCTTTTGGGTTTAGGTAACTCTTTCTCTGAAACTCTCCCTTCTGGCCTATGGTTGTTAATGACTCTGTTGCTTACTAGCCTTGGGTTTTTAGTGTATCTCAACCATACCCTTTAATATAATCATTTTATAAATAAACTGTTCGCATATTATTCTCATTTGAGTTATCCCTATGTTTCCTGTTGGAACTCTCAAGAGAGTGCTGGAATAACAAAGTAGAAGGATCCTGGGACCCATGGGAGGTCAGACCTACACTGCATTCCTTAAATCTTGATTTATTTTATATGAGAGAGATCATATACTTCTAATTTTTAGTGTCTGATATAGTTTTGAATTTACTTTATCTGACTGATAATATTAAATCAATATTAAATTAACACAATGGGTATTGTGATTGCCTATTAGGATGGTCCCGTAGAAGTTTAGAAAGGGAAATGATTGATCAATGGGTATATGTTGATAGAAATGGGTCTACAGTTAGCTTGTTTTATTAAAATCATTATTTTCAGAGTATCTATTATGATCCAGATACTCTGTTATATATTGAAAATACAGGCAACAATGAATGTGGCTTTATAACGTCCTATTTTAGACCTCCCTCTGCAGTGATTGTAGGTAGGACTTTCTACGTGAGGGAATTGTAGGATGATCCCCATAGACAGAAGAGCACTCTTATTGTCCACTTTCTGGAAGGGGCAATTGTTTGGACATACAGTGACTCTAGTTTGAAAAAGACATTCTGTATAGGCCATCACCACTTCCCTCTTGTTCTTCCCCATATTCTCACTGTTTTGTTTGTTGTTTGGTTGGTTGGTTTCTTGCACTTCCCAAATATATTGCTTGCGCTTGAGTTTTTGTCTCAGGGTCTGCTTCTATAAGAACGAAATCTAAGGTGTTTTATTTATTTCTAGACTTTTTTTTTCCATTCACTTCAACAGAATGATTTTCTGCCTTCTGTCAGAACCACAGTGTCTCAATTATAATAAACTTGAAATAAGCCATGAGTATGGATAGAAGGCCCTGCTGCTTTTTTCTTTTTTTTTTTTTTTTTTAAGATTGTATTTATTTATTTGACAGAGACAGACAGCCAGCGAGAGAGGGAACACAAGCAGGGGGAGTGGGAGAGGAAGAAGCAGGCTCATAGCAGAGGAGCCTGATGTGGGGCTCGATCCCACAACGCCGGGATCACGCCCTGAGCCAAAGGCAGACGCTTAACCGCTGTGCCACCCAGGCACCCCTCCATTCGTGTATTCTTAAAATTTATACTTTGATTGGTAAATAACTAAAGTATATAAAATATACCTAAAGTGACACCCTATTTCTATTTTCCAGTTTTTATATTTGACTTCCTTAAATGTAAGGACTTAATCTCTTCTTTAATTGTATAAATAGAGTAATGGCTGCTGTAATGTCCCTTAAATAACAATATCTTTAAGCATAATAGATTTGAATGGGTTGATAAAAGGTAAAGTATATGTGATGTGCTCCTATTAATTTCATAATTGAATGAAATGACAGTACAATTTTATGTAATTACTTTGAGTATATGTATTAAAATAAAAATATTACCTCCTTAAATATCAGTAGAGAACATTCATTTATTATTGAAATCTTTCCTTTAGAGCTTGTGTCTCTACTATCAATTTGCACTCCATAGTGTTAGAGCCAATATTCCACCATCTTATAAAACTTTTGCTCTGAAGCCACTCATTTTGTGCTGTTTTTTTCTATGGAGGTTCAGAGAGTCAAATATATGATTTATGTGTTTTAATGTAGAATAATTTACAAAAGTTAGCCTTAGGGTAATAGTGCATCTAGAGTAAGAATGTATAGTCTGTATTTTTCTACTTTTAAATATGATGCCACATACAACTACATGTTTAATCACTCTCTTTCTGTTCAGTGTTTCTAGTCTTATGTGCACCCTGAAAAACCAGAAATAAGTAATCTGTTTGACCTAATAGCTCATGAAATGCTGTTTGATACACTTTAAAATTCCGATTGAATATTTCGGTTAAAGTAAAAATGAATGACAGTGGTACTCCAAAATGCATTCTTTCACTTGTGTTCGCAAAATTGAATAGTTGGTGAAAGTTATTTGTTTTTTAATATTACTAGTTTGTTTATTCACTAAGGCATACTACAAGACAACTTAAAGAATTCTCACTACGCCTGAGATGATCTATACATGCTATATAATAATGAGCTGAATTTATTGAATATCAATGCATAATTAATAATCTTGACAGCACCAGGAAATCTAACCATGCAAAATACTATTGAAGCTTTTTAATAATTGCTCAAATATTGCTTTATTATTAGTCTGGTTATTGAAATCCTCACCATTTGGGAGAACTGGGCTGGGATAGCAGGTGGCCCAGTGCTGGCTGGTATCTTCTGCCTTGAGAACAGCTTGGTCTTTTCACTAATAATAATATTTATAATTACCTGAAGAGTTTGGATGATGAAAATGCTAGTTTACTGATGTCAAATTACTTCAAGGGCATAATATTCCACTTGGTATTACACATTTTGTGAAAATAACATAATATTCCACTTGGGATTACACATTTTGTGAGAATCTCAGATCAGATATGAATGATTTTGCTAACATGCTCTAATATATTCTATCAATTTAGGACACATTCAAGATGTAGCATAATTTATATGGTACTCATTCTTGAATCATGGTCTAGAGTCATCAAAAGGTCTAACTTTACGGCAAAATCAATTGTAAAGCTGTTCCAGATACATCCTGCTTGTCCTGTCTACTTAGTGTTCAAATGCTTATGCCAATCTCCTTATACTTTAGAAAGTCTGGTAGATGAGGTGGGGATCAGAATGGTTATTAGAATATTTTTATGTTCTTCAAAAGACAAAAATGTATTATTTGCTAGAATCTACTTGTATATTTAAGCTCTAAAAGTACAATCATCACCTTTTTTTTTTTAATATATCTCCAATCCTATTATGAAGGTTTTTGTTCCACTAACATATTTTCTGGTATAGTGTGCCTAATTGAAGTGATTTTGAGATGATGTGATGTTTACACACCTACAATTTTTTTTTTAAGAAAAAACATGTTGGAATGCAGTCTAACACATGCCCTGATTTGAGAAACTATTTACACTTACATAATGTTCTGTTAGTTAAAACGATACACAGGAGCCATATAATGTTTTTTATTTCCTTTATATTTCAATTAGTTCTTAAGAACGTTTGGATTTTTTTTTTTGAAAAATATTAAGAATTATAATAACCAACATCTACTATCTGCCATGCTTTGTTTTAAACTCTTATGTGGATTATCCCTTTCCCTCAAAATTGTGCAACAGGATAGGTAATAATTATTGGGTTCTGATGCAATCCAATAATAAAATAATACTTCTATTCAAATGTGGTTCTAAGCTAATTGAGACAGAAAACAAAAGAAAGATCACATAAGAAATGTAGTATCACTTTTCTTACTAATAAAGATGAAGGGGGGGCGCCTGGGTGGCTCAGTCGGTTAAGCTGCTGCCTTCAGCTCAGGTCATGATCTCAGGGTCCTGGGATTGAGCCCCTCATCGGGCTCCTTGCTCAGCGGGGAGTCTGCGTCTCCCTCTCCCCCTGATTGTGCTCTCTCTCTATCTGTTTCTTTGTGTCAAATAAATAAATAAAATCTTAAAAAAAAAAAAAAGATGAAGGTAATTGTTGTGGTGGCTAAAATATAAGAATAAGATTGCTTACTCCCAACCTGCCACCTGAAGTAAAATTTAAATTTACAAAGAGGGACAACAGAATTAATATGACAGATTTAGGATATTTGATAGATTAGCAACACCCAGTTGAGGACTTTTTATTCAAGTTTGTCTTCCACGTATCAAGTAACTCCACAGGTAGTAGTTAAGTATAGGTCCAATGGCCAGAAGTATAGAGAGAAATATCTTTCTCTAGAAACAGTGGAATGGGGGAAAATGTTTTCGCTCCATAATAACAAGACAAGCTAATAATAATTCAGCTCTTTATGTAGTTCAGGATCTGTGCAAAGTCCTTTTCTTGTTTTATTTCATTTCATCTTTAAAACACTCTATTGTAAATGAGAAAACTGAGATATATAAAGTTAACTTCATGCTAAGCAAACAAATAACAAATTGCTGAGCCAGGATTCAAACCTTGGTTTTCTTATTTTAAATTTGTATTTTACTTTTCTTCTTTCTTTCTTTCTTTCTTTCTTTCTTTCTTTCTTCTTTCTTTCTTTCTTTCTTTCTTTCTTTCTTTCTATGAGTAGTAATTTAGTGAATTGGCTACTACAAAGCTTCTTAAATGGGTTGACTTATTGCTTCAATATAATCTGTGCTTTGAGAGAATTTATATCAACCTTTTTGGTAATTTATCCTTTTACTTCACAGATTTGCCATTATGTTGATAATCACCAGAGATACCAACATTGTTTACCAGCTGCTCATATTATGGTTTTGGCTCAAATTTGAGAACCTGAATTGGAAACTCAAAACAATGTAGATAATTCTTCTACTATGATTCCTGCAATAAAGAGATTTAGGGCTCATTTACCATCTAATATTCAAATAATTCCAAGTCAAAATCATATTCCATGAATCCTCTCTTCAAAACATAAGGTAAATAGAACAATGGTGATCTGAATTTTTGCCTAACAAAATTGAGATACACTTTAAGGATAAATTTGCTATAGATTTGAAAATCTAAATTAAAAAATTAAAGAAATTCTAACAAAAAGATCTTATACTTGCTTTACAACTTAAATTTATGCATTTCAGATTCAAGCTGTGAATACATCTGATTGTTCTAGAATTTTGTGTGACAATTCCATTAATGAACTGTAGGGGCAATTCCACAATGAACTTTCACTACCTCTTTATGTAATGAAGCTTTTTGTTTTTCTGCTGCTACTTGATAACATTTTATTTACATAAAATAACAAGCCTGGTGATGTAGGCTTACGTGTGTCTTAAATCTGAAGATTTAGGAAATTCCTATGGTGGGCAGGTTTTGGGTTTTGGTTAGGTCCTATACTTACAGAGACTTGCTTCATAATCTTTAACAAAAACTTTGTATAGTATAAAGAAAAATAGAAAATATTAAATGAAAATAGTATACTTTATATCAGTCATAGGTTATATTCTAAACTTAAAGACAAAGTTATGTTACTTATCTTGATAATAATATATATGTTACCACTTAGCCATTACATGTCAGGAATCATTTGGTTTTGCTTTCAGAACTTCCAGAATCCATTTTTCAATAGCCCTAAAGAAAGAAAAAAAAGGTGGGATATGTTATGTAGTGATTTTCTTTTCTCTGAAGCAGTCTTTTCTTTGAAATATAGTATGTTAAATGAAGCAGCATATTGCCAGTGCTTAGTAAGCTCTTGATATGTATCATTCTCATTTAGTTATATATAATTTTTCTCTTCTTAGGGAGAATGAGAACAGAGAACATTTTTTTGTGTGTGAATTATTGAAAAGGTACTTTTTTCTTCCATTATAAATAGCCCTAGGCCAAAGTTCCTGGCTTGGGAAAGGGAGCTCTAGAGTTTATAATACTATAAACTTTTGTCTGCTAATAATCATAAAAGACTGTATTAAAACATTAAAACCATTCATGGGATGTTGAAACAAGACTACACCTAGTTTGGTCAACTATAAACTGTTGTACATTAAGAATGCTGCAGCTCATGAATTAGACATGCAAAACTCCACAAATAGCAAAGAAACAAGTTTCTGCCACAACCATCTTATGTTCTCACCACATATTATACCACCAAACTACTGATCTGTTGCATATGCCCATTTATATCTGGACCACGCCCTAGGAGATGTGATGACGTTGAAATTGATTCTGCAGTTCTCCATTTCAAACTAAAGTGTTTGGACTGGTGCCATATCCTGTACCACCTGCAGAAAGGAGATGAGGAATATATACTTAAATGTTCAATTTATTACTCAGTATACCAAGACTTGCTGGAAAAAAAATAAATGCCTAATATATGGGATCATCACTGTACAAAACTTCAGATTTATAAATTTAGAAACTGAATTTAAGAGTCCACTTATTTACTAAAGATTGTGTTCACCTTTACCAAGGTAATGTGATATACAGGAAATAGCATGGGCTTTTTTGTGTGTAGGTGTGGGTGTGGGTGGGTGTGAGTACTTATCTTGTGTATGCAGCTCCTCGGAGTCTAAAGTCACATGTGAACTCACACTTGGCCTTGAGCAGTTGGTTAAACTTTGAAGCTGAATTCTTCCTTCCTGCCCCATTGTCCTCCTGTGGCTACAGGTGAGCCAGTGCTCATATCTGTCCTCCTCTCTGAGGCACCTATCTCTCCTTAGGATTTCATATTACCTGGTTGCTCTGTGACATATGATAATGTGGATTATCCAACTTTTTCCTATTAGAGTGCAAGAGATACTCTTTCTAGCTTTCTACATAGGGGGAGGTGAGGAAGGTCTGGAGTCACATCGTTTCAATCAAATTTCCTTCAAGCTTCCTTGAAAGCCAGAGGCTATGTATATCTGGTTTCTCATTGTAATCTAACATAGCAAATTGAGTGAGCCATGTATTTATTTAGAAAGATATATTTGTTTAATAACACATTATTATTCTAAATATTCTATTAATTCAATTGTAAATTATCCTCTTGATAGTATCCTGGTGAATGGAATCGCTCTTACCTTACACCTTATTTTTTCACCACTATTGAACTGTGTGTTTAGCGTGTTTCCAACACAGCACCATTTTCAAGCTAATTGCCTGTTTCAGTTAACAACTGATGCCAAACAAACCATCATAAAACTCAGTGGTTTGAAACAGCAATGATTTAATATTTGTTACACTTCTTTTGTGTAAATGTGATGGGTCCTTTGCTCCATGTGTCAGCTGGGTCATTCATCTGGCTGCATGTAAATGGGGAGAGAAGAACTGGGTTCTCAGTTTTCTTCCACGTGTTCTTCTCCCTTCATTTGATATCTCACACTCACACTTCTCTAGTAAGCCTTTCTATGCAGGAGGATAGTCTGCACTTCAGTGATAGTCTGGCCGGATACCAGATTTCACATTCCAAATCACAAGAAAATGCACGTCTTTGTCAGTTTGGACTAAATAGCATAGACTACATGGCTTACACAAAAGGAATTTATTTCTTATGGTTCTGGAGGCTAGAAGTGCAAGATCAAGGTTGAAACTGATTCAGTTTCTGCTGAGAACTCTCTCTTCCTGGTTTACAAATGGCTGCATTCTTTCTCCATCCTCATATGGCCTTTCCTTGGTGCTTGCATGCAGAGAGAGAAAGTTTAGGGTTTCAACATATGAATTTGGATGGGGACGCAAACAGTGCATATAAACTTTTGGTGACATCACATTGCTAAGACCTCATTGGTTATAATTAGAAGCCATGCAGCTAAGGTCAGATCAATGTGGGCAGGACTCCACAAGGGTGTGAATAAAGGATGGCGGGGTTCATTGAGTTTTGCCAATGTGACTTCCCAGCACAGTGCCACTGAAAATGAAGACCATGCTTTCTTTGCTTAGATTACTACTGTTTTTCAGGAAGATTTATCTGTCACCTCCATGAAAAAGACTTTGCTAATCAATGCTGTTAAAGATCCCTCTTCTTTGCCCCCATTCCTTAGTATAGTCCAACTAGCACAAAGCCTGGTACATAGTATTCTCTGGAATGAATAAAGAACTCCAAAGCCAACATTTTTATTCATAAGAATAATAAATATAGAGGTTGAAAACAATGTCTCATGCTTTTGTGTTTCTTCTATTCACACCTTGCCAGTATCCATCTACTCATAAAAAGAGTGACAGCAAATTGCAATAATGCTTGCATTGATTGTATTCCGCTCACTTGAAGAAGAGATCTCAGAATCAGTTTATTCTATCCTTTTAAAAAGCTACTTGTAAAAATACCTAAAGCTCTTCTTCAACCGGACAATGTATAAAGACTATAGATGAGTATGTTCAGAAATATACAGATAATGTACAGGTAATACCATAGTGTGAGACTGATGCTAACCCTTGGTGGCTCTTAATGAATATTAGGTGATACTTCTATACATATATTAGAAAAGTTAGTGTATCTGTCTTTGACTAAAGCCTCTTATGCTCATTATCTTAGATACTATCTTACTCTCCTACATTTCATTCTAATCTGATATTTTCTGCTATTGCACTTAATGACCTAATTACTCTGGGATTTTCTTTTATTTCCCATCCGTCTTAATATGCAGAAATATTCTGACTTATTTGCTCAGAATTCAGCAACAGTATAGTTATTTTTCTCATCTTAAGGGTTGCTGCTTATATCTGTATATTAGTCAGCATTTGGGACGACATGATTTTCTGTGTGCTACTTTGGAATACAAATGTATTCTTCAGATGCCCTCTGCCTGTGAATGCCCTTGGCAAGTTGCCTAGCATTACTGCAGATGATGGGGGCATCTGGGGAAGGCGGAGGGGTTCATAAACATGCCAGCCTTTAAGTGACTAAAAAAAATAACCGACAGATGGATTATTGCATGTAGAAGAACATGACTCAAAAGGCTTCTCATCTTTGGTTGTTTTCTGAATCTCAAAATTTAAAGTGTACTTGCCTCTCCATCTTACTTTCACCGCCCATTCCCTCCTATCTTGTGGCAACCTCTTACCTTCAGTAAAAATTGCTACTTGCAGCCAGAAAGTTACCCCTCTAAGATTGCACGATTTAATGCTCCCATCCTGTGGACTGTAATATACTGTGATGATCTTTATTTGAATAAAGTTCTGTTTGGAGGCATTCTAAGTGGCATGGTAGAAGGGTTTTTTTTTTTTTTATTATTGGCTGATCAATGCAGATAGGAATTTCTGGAATAATTAAATCATCTTCCATCTGCGAAGTAGTTACATCACTGTAATCCAGATGTCTGTTTCCCCTTCTCTAAACTCAGTTTTCTCATTGTATTTGAGAAAAGGAGGCCAGCCCATGTAAATTATTCCCAAACTGCATCTTTATTACAGTGCTTTAGCTCGGTGGTGGATAACTGTTCACCTTGGTGATGGTCATCGACCGAACTTTCAGGATCCACTTTCACTATGGATAAAAGGATACTACATATGCATAAGCATCAGCAATAGAGGGCTTAATCCAGAACCGTTCACTCGTCCTCTTAGTGCCTTATTCCTTTATGCCCCAAGTCACTACGATTATGAGTGTCAGACTCACTGAGAGTTCAGAGAATCGGAGTCTACAGGCAATGCCGCAAATTAAAATCACCTATTAGACATCTGGAAATCTCCTTAAATTCTAACTCTCAGCAAATCACCTTATCCCCAAATTTAATTACAGCTTTTAAAGGTTTATACACTATTTTAAAATTCACATTTTTAATGTATTCTTTCACAGATTGCTTTTGAGGTGGAGTAAAAATATCTTTTGAGTTGAAATTTTAACTTTTCAAACAATTGTACAGATGTTTTATTGGTTTACTTAATGGGTAAAAGATGAGGCAGTAAGTTCAGGTTTCGGGGCTAATTTTTTTTTTTTAGCAAAAATAATAAACAGTATGATTCAGTTTTTAAATAGTCATATGGTATTATTTCATCAAAATAATTTCCTTTTATTAATATTATTTTATATACAGAACATAGTATTTATATTTCCAAGAAAAGAGAAATATTTTTTCTTAAAAATATATTTTTAGTTGTTTCTTTGGAAAATTAAACTTGTGTAAAATAAACATCCAGATAACTTGACATTAAGCACTAATTATTATCTTTAATAAATGCAATTCATTAACTCTTTTACATTTAAGAAAGTATTTTTTAAAATATGTATCTTAAAAGGCCATAATTATTAGGAATTGGGAATTGTTCTGAAAATACTTGCCTGAATTTTTTGTTTCTTTTTCTCTGCTTTGTATCATATGGATTGATTCGTGGTACCCTAATCCATTCATAGTCTACTTTTATTTAAAGTAAGCTATTTGGTTATTTTTAGTAGTGTCACAAACTCCCAAGGCTTTCATTTTATCAATCAAAACAAAAAGCTAAGAGCTAGACAATAATATTAATCAGATTATGTGGCCTCTCAATCCCAACATATTTATTTCTCAACCTGAGGTAAATGATGATTTAAATTCCATATTCATCATTCCTTTGATTCATTTCCAAAAAATTGTGAAATTGTGTGTGTGTGTTTAGCTGCTTCTAATTTTATAAGTATATCACACTACATATAGATCTTTAGGTTTTAATTATTTCACTGATATTATGATATTGTTGCAAGTCACTGGAGTTCATTTCTTTTCTTATTTTTTAAACCATTTTAGTGAAGTATGATTGAAATGTAAAAAAACATATATACTTCATATGTGTAAAACTTAATGAGTTTGGGGATACGTATGCACCCATGTAACATCATCACCATCAAAGCCAGAGATGTACCCATCGCCTCCCCAAATTTCCTCCTGTCACCATTATTATTATTACTGTAACTATTATTAATATTGTTGGGTAAGAATACTTAACATAAGAACCACCTTCTTAGCAAACTTTAAGTATACAAAGCAGTATTGTCGGCCACAGCCACTATGCTGTGTGGTAGATCTCCAGAACTTATTTCTTTTGCTTAAATATAACTTTGTACTGTTCAACTATCATCTCATTTCCACCCCCACCCCCCGCCCAGCTCCTGCCAGTTAACATTCTACTCTGCTTCTATGAGTTTGATGATTCTGTATTCCTCATATATGATATCATGCATATCTGTCCTTCTATGACTGGCTTATCTCACTTAGTATAACATCCTCAGGTCCCTCCATGTGGTCACAAATGTCAGGATTTCATTCTTTTTTTAAGACTGAAAGGAGTATTTACATACTCCTTTGTATGTAAATACCACATTCTTATAAATCCATTCATCTACTGGTAAACATTAAGGTTGTTTTCATATTTTGGCTATTGTGAATAGTGCTGCAATGAACACAGAAATGCAAGTATCTCTTCAAGATCCTGATTTTAGTTCCTTTGAATAAATACCTAGATGTGGGATTGCTGGACCTTATAGTGTCTTTATTTTTAATTTTTTGACAAACCTCCATGCTATTTTCCATAGCATTTGTACTAATTTACAGATCCGCCAACAGCATACCAGGCTTCATTTTTCCCCACATCGTTGCCAACACTTTCTCTCATCTTTTTTATAATAGCTATCTTCACAGGTGTGAGGTGCTACCTCCCTATGGTTTTGATTTATATTTCACTGATGATTAGTAGTGTTGAGCACCCTTTCACATACCTGTGAGCTATTTGTATGTCTTCTTTGGAGAAATATCTGTTCAAGTCCTTTGCCCATTTTAAATTCAAGTTATTTGTCTTTTTGCTATTGACTTGTAAGAGTTACTTATTATTTTAGATATACACCACTTATCAGATATATGGTTTGCAATATTTGAAATCTGGTTTAAAGCAAATTAAAAATTAACAAAAAACCTGTACTCATGAATTGTCTTCCAATTACGGAAACAAACAAAAGAAGCAACATTTAGCTTCAAGTACCTTCTACAGCAGTGGGGGAGATAGGCAATCAACAAGTTAAAGTACAACATATATTACAGACTGTGATAAGTATAGAGAAGGAAATCAATAATGATGAGACTGAAATTCACAGAAGGAAATTGTTTTAGATAGGATGATCATAAATGTTATCTTTGGAAATATGACATTTGAACTGAGTCCTTGCAGAGGATATGGTAGTCACTGTCTCTCTCACTTGGAAATACTCTGATTTGTATTTGCATAACCATAATTCATATGTATTGAGGGATGCTAACAGCACCTAGGAATGAGGCAGATAATATAGGACTAATTAAAACAGTTCTTGATATTTCTTGTTCTATAGGCATTGATTTGGGAACGATTGTGAACTCTAATTTTGGCATATAAAGTTGCTTTTCTGAGGATATTAAGAATACTTGCATCTTGACATAAGTAGCAGAAACGAAACTTTCTCTTATGTATGATACTATGGTATGTAGCTATGAAGCCTGGAGATGCTGTAGCCATTTGTAAACACTATGAGAGCAAAGTCACCCCACCTTAGAAAATCACAGAGACATAGACCTAATGTCATTGGATTAAAATAACCTAAAGTCTGCATTACATGTGGATTTCCAATACAGGGAGCAATCCTTTTTTTTTTTTTTTTATAGGCCATTTGAATAAAGTTTATACTGTTTGCAGGGGAAAACAGATTAAATGACAGAGACTTTAAGGAGAAAAGTGAGACAATTTTGTGAAGATCTAGAGGAAGAACAATAGCATTAGAGGAAACACTATGCAAACGCCCTAATTCAAAAATGTCCTGGAATGTCCAAAGAAAAGAGACTCTCCCATTGGTAGAGTATAGCAGGTCAAGAGAGATGTGGGATTACATGGGGTTGGACAGCCTGTTACCACATCATGCAAGCAAGATTTTTCAATCTATGAGAAATGGTTTGGATTTTATCAATGATAAGTCATGATACATGTCTAATGGTGAAGTTTTATAGTATGTTTTTGTTTTGTTTTTGCTTTAATAGATTGCTTTGTGAAGAATCTATAGATCATAAAATAATCTATAAAATAACTTAATAAAAATGATAAATTTGGATGAATAATAGATAAAGTGGCGTGGGTTAAAGTTAATGTCAGTGGAAGTCAATAGAAATAGTCAGAATCAAAATATATGCTGGAGACAGAAGGAACAGAACTTTATAAAGAAGTAGAGGTGGGATGAAAAGAAATGGAAAAAATCTCCTTATGAGCTGAGTCAGGAGGGTTGGTGGTGCCATTTTCAACTGTGGGAATCAGGAACATTGTTTTAGATATATCACCTTTGCGATTTTCTTCACAGTTCCAAGTAGAAATAGATATTAGATGGATAGTTGGATTAAAAACAGTGTGCAACTAAAGCAAGAGATATTGTCTAAAGATGCACTTGAGAAATACCAGTTTCTAACACTATTTCAAGCTATGGCATTTGTAGTAATCTCATAAGGAAAGATTTTGGACAAAGCAAAAGGAATTGTCCCAGGATAATCCTTGAAGAGCTTCAGTATATAGAATTAAGAATAGATGATAGATCTAATAATGGGGACAAAAAATGAGAGGTCATCGTGAGAGAATGAACACCAAAAGAGCATGGTTCCAAATGAAGAGGGCTTTCAATAGAATGAGGTGACCACTAATACCAATTAGCCACAGAATATTCGAAGAAGATGAGGGTACAATATATTGATATTGTGATATATATAGATATAGATATTGTGATTCTCACTGCGGAAGTTGGTGGGTACCTGGAATAGATAATTTTAGTGATAAAAAGCAAAAAAGTGATAAAAAGCAAAAAAAAATTGTGTTTTTGAAGCAACGAATGTATGTGAAAAAGTAGAGACTGCCAGTACAGAAAATTTATTTGAAAATTGTCTGGAATGGGAGCCAAATTAATGAGTAAGTAACAGGAGATACGTGGGATTAAATTTTTCTGTTTTGTTGTCCAGGATGAGATTTAATAGAGCATGATAGCATGTTTATAAGAATATTGGTGCACAAAAGAGATTGGCTATATGTGGGGACAGAGAAGCTAACTGAGGGAGAAGGTCATAGTTGAGAGAATAAGAGTGGGTAAGATCAGGCTCAAGGGCTGGTCCCACTGTAACAAGAGGGAAGGCAGAGAAACCAATAGAGAAACAAGTAAGTATTTTTGCATATGATGTTAGGAATATGTGGATAAGCCTATCTGATAGCTTCTATTAATCAAATAGGAGGAGAGGTTATTGCAGAAATACATGTAATTGGAAATTTGAGAAAACAAGTAGTTATAACATAGATTTATCAGATCATAGGAAATTCAGCATATCAGGCAACTGACATTGAATTGATGTTGTTGAGATAAGAATTTAAAATAAAATCACTGGACCCTAATTGTGAGAACTACTTCACAAAGATCATCCCCTAAGGCAAATCCATGAAGACTGCATAGAAAATTGTATACAGGATTGGAGTTTCATCCTGTGAATAAACTGAGAAAGACTTGAGAGGTGAGAAAAATGGAGAGAGACACAGAGAGGAGATGATTGAGGATATTTGCAAGTGCATGTTTATAATGATATGCTCTGAAATCTAACCTTGATAAGAAAGAGAATGAAAACAAAAGTAAAGTGCTAGATACTTAAAGGATATGGAGCAAATGTAACTGAAGTTCCAATGAGATTAATTATTTGCCAGGGGAGTACTACAGAGAATACTGAGATGATGATCAGAAAACAGGAGTCTGAAATTATTTCGGAGGTTTTGGAGGAGAAAGCAAGGTCTTGGGTGTTATCACAGAAATGAAAATATTTTTGTAGTTAAGGAGTTAATCTCTTTCCCTTCCATGTCCTTTCTCCACATTAGTGAAAGCAAACACTCTTTTTTATTGTATAATATTCCATCATGTGATCATATCATAATTTATTCACTAATCCACTATTTTGCTGCTTCCAGTTTTTCTTCTATTACACACAATGTAACTCTTGTTAAAATATCGTGACAATTTGCTATTTTATCTAAAAGAAATATTTTTAAAGATATATTTT
>NW_024427107.1:54188779-54447383 GCF_017311325.1 Ursus maritimus | reverse complement strand
TTTTAGCAGTACATTTTGGTTTCCAAAAGTGTCCTCCAGACAATTGAACCAAATTGTACTCCCCAAAGTATTATATTAGATTGCAGGTTTCTCAAGACCCTCATCTACAAAGAGTATCAAAAAATTTTAAAATTTTCCAACTGAAAAGTGATACATCACATTGTTTCAATTTGCATATCCTCAGTCATGAAAGATTTGGGGCATTTACTCTCTCTTCTTTACAGTGAGATTGTTTATAATCTTTGTGCATTTATTCGTTTAAGTTATGCTTAGTTTTCCTATAAATATTATTTTTAAAAGATTTTATTTATTTATTATTTATTTATTTATTTTAGAGAGAGGGAGAGAGGGAGACAGTGCGAGTGGTGGGAGGTAGAAGAGGAGGGAGAGGGACAAGCAGACTCTGAGCTTAGCGCAGAGCCTCACTGAGGCTCAATTCCAGGACCCATGAGACATGACCTGAGCTGAAATACAGTCTACTGCTTATCCAACTGAGCCACCCAGGTGCCCCTATTCTTAGTCTTCTTATTGATTTCTAAGTGCATTAGGATAGTTTTCACTTGCAATATACACTGTTGGCAACATTGAAATGTTGTCATAACTTAGAAATTTATCCCTTGATTTAGGATTTAGATGAACATCTATTTTTGCATACCATTGGATAATTTCAATCTTTATGTTTTCCTATCTGATAACAAAATATATTCTACCATGATTTAAGGTTTGTCTCTTTGGCATTTCAAATTCTCAGAAAATGTACACTCTTTTCTATATGGATGATTACCAAATAAAAGTAATATTTTATGTAAAATGACCCAACCTCTAACGATATTTTCTTGGTACAGAGGGAGAAACTGGACACAACTAAGATGTGCAGAGCTCTTTGCTGATTTTATATATTATATATATAGATATCTATAGATATCTATATATATCTATATATATATATCTTATATATATATATACTTATATATATATATATTTTTTTTTTCTTCTAGATAATTGGTTCAGCTTCAGGTTAATGACTGAAACTCAGAGACCATAGTATTTGCAACTATGTAGACATATCAGCGTCACACAGAAAATCAGAGACGGGAGAAGAAAATGCCCTGAGAAGTTTCCAGTCTCTTGTTCCTGTTCTTATTGACTTCCAGCAGAACTGATGCCCTTTCCTTAGTTAAGTGTGTCCTTTGAGAAAAACCAGCAACCTTCTAAGAAACTCCCCGATTTACTAAGCTATCTCTGCATTCAATAAAAATAATCCTAACATAGAAATACAAATATCCTTCTAACATATACACTATAAACTGAATTCCCACCTGGGTACCTTGACTGAAAAACTGGTAGATCAAATGGAATAGGGGATTTGTAATGGTTGAAAAGGTCTTTTCTGAGGCAACAAAATGTCACATTCTCCTGCTTCCTAAATCGTGCGAGATATATCTATGACATATGATTCTACCAGTTTTTCTAGAATCTAATTATATTTTATATTCTGTGAAGCAGGAGTCATTGAATTTGTTTCTGTTCACCTTTATTTCTTAAGTTCCAAGTGATCCCCCTTTTTATTTCATTAGATTTTGCTTAAGCAGCTCCCACCCCACTCCCCTCTAAAACCCCCAGTTTGTTTCCCGGAGTCCATAGTCTCTCGTGGTTCATTTCCCCCTCTGTTTACCTCTCCTTCATTTTTCCCTTCCTTCTAAAGATTGCCCTGCTATTCCATAAGGGAATATACCTGGGTTTTTATTATTATTATTATTTTCAAAACTTCAAACTTGCCTTCCTTCAGTTTTGCTTTTCTACATTTAAGTTTTGTCTAATCATGTCTGTCTCCTCTCAGAAGTGAACTCTTCCATGCCTTTTACTACCCTCTTTGATTTTTTCAGCTATCTTTGATTTTTATTGCTCTGTATGTCTCACGAAAGGTCTATCATCAGCTGTATTAATAATTCTATTACTGTAAATGTTTTTGCTTTGATTTGCATACTGTTTAGCCTAGAAACAAATGAGTTCACATGCTCAGAGATAATATAGATGCCTAAATATAATATGTACAAGGAGGATATAGTCCGGCTTTTTGACAACTGAAAGCCTGTTGTTTTATGTGTGCATATCACAAAGCAAAATATAAAAGAGGAAAATATAAAAATAATTTAATTATAGCATCCTAGAACTTCATAACTGTTTGGACTATATACCTTCTGGGAATATCCACAATAATTTAGATCTTATTATGAGACTACTAGGGATCCGGTGCTATAAGCATGGTTTGTAATTTAAGTAAATTAACCTCAGTGCTGTAGACAAACATCCCTTTAAGATAAAAACCTCTTTTCTGGCTGTTTTTAATTGAGCATGGTTAATAAGGAAAGTGTAGCATTGCCCATGCAGCTGTTCTCTTTCCAATACTTGGATTTGTAGAAAGACAAGTTAAAGCAATGAGCTACAATTGGCCACAGCTGGATATAAATCTTTTTGTTTGTTTGTTTGTTTTTGCTTTGAATTTGTATTAAGTATGTTGCTGGCTGATATAGGAGTCCTACAGAGGCTCTATGGATGAAACTCCACAGATCACTGTTCAGACTAAATAGAGATTTTAAAGATTACTTACTCCAAGCCAGTAACTAGTGATAAATCCATGTTAAACAGATGGTAGAATGATGAATTAGACACAATCCAGAACTTTGTCTTAATCTTAGAAAATGTGCATGTTCTAGCATGAGACTTATGATTTCCCAGCACGTGAGCTTCTGTAGAATGGCAGCTACAAACAACATATAAAATCTATGAATATGTCAAAATGCTTATGTGACTGTCATCATTAATTCATAGAAAACTCTCCACCCCCAAATCTTAATTCATTTTCGCTATCTTAAAATTTAGATTTGTTAAACAGTTCAGCCGCCACCTGGTAAATGAACTTTGAAACTTGGAAATTTATCTTTTCCCCCTCCCCCCAGAAACCCCATAGATACTTCGTGGGGCTATTGACACAAAGTATCCGCCAGCTGCTTCTCTAAATATAGACTAGTTGAAGCTGCTTGAAAGATGGAAGGGCAAAAAGTAATAGACATGAATCTGAGGAAAGCTTCATATTTTTAATCCTAAACTTCCGTTTCCTCCATCAGTAGTAGAGAAACTGACTTCTATTTTGAGCTTTTATAATAAATCATATGCTGTAATGCTACACTCATATTGAAACACCCTCCTTGCCTTCTATGATAACTTAAAATTCTGAAGTCAGGTGACACTTTCATTATCATTTAATATGTGTATGAATGTTCAAAGTGCACTGAACCTTTCATGCTGAGCGGCTTTTGCTGTCCATCTTCAGAAAAATGTTATTGTATTTCAAGCTGGTTTCATGAAGCTGGTAATTGGAACTAACACTGTGTTAACTGAATTTAGATAAGAAATTATGACTACCATTTTTTTCCCACCGAAAAAATACTTTGAGAGATAAGGAAACTACTGGGGAAGACAAAGAAATATTTTTAAAAAAATATCTAGAAAATAAAATCAATACATAACAATATTTTTTGTTGTTTAGATGGAAGTTGAAATGTCCATTGGAAATACAGGAATGTAGTAATAAAATCAATTAAGGAAGCTACTTAACAATCTCTCAAAAATTAATGGCAGTGAGTAGTTCTATTGATTTTCAAATATAGGATATCAGAGCTTCTCATCTTCAAGCAGAGATAAATAACAGCTATATTTTAGGGTGGGGGCTCATCTGGCATAGGTTTAGAATTGGGATTAACAAAGATAGCAAATAAAGTTATTCTAGCATTGAGATTATTGGGACTGAGGTGTTAAATTATAGCTTTGCTAACACTTTTTTCTCGTGCTGTTATGTGGACACTGAAGTTATTGATCTCAGATTTTTTTCATAATGTATGCATTTAATGCTACAGTTTTCCCCCAAAGGACTGCTTTAGCAGTGCCTCATGAAGTTTGACGCGTTGCATTTTCATTTTTATTTAGTTCAAAATTTTTAAAAATTTCCCTTGTATTCTACTTGGACTCAGATTGTTTATGAATGTGTTGTTTAATTTCCAGAATTTTGGAAATTTTCCAAATATTTTTCTATTATTGATTTCTAGTTTAACTTCATTGTAGTCCAACAACATACTTGTTATATCTATTTTTTAAAATTTCCTAGCATTAGTTTTATGGCCCAGAATATAATGTATCAGGGTGAATACTCTATTTGAACTCGAGAAGAATGTGTATTCTGCTAATGATGGATTGAGAGATCTATTGATATTCATTAGGTCAAGGTGGTTGATAGTGTGATTCAGGTTATCTATCTTCTTGGATAATTGACCTCTTTATCAGAATATAATGTCCCTTCTTATCCTAGCAATATTTCTTATTCAGAATATACTTGTTAGAGACTAATATTACTAGTCCTACAAAATAAGAGCACTTGAATTATTCAAAAGTTTGAATAGGTATTTGCAATCATTTTATCTATTCTGGTATGAATTGTTCAGTTTTGGAGAAAATATCTAAATGAAATACCCATAAGATTTAACCTGAGCCCTTTAGCAACAGACAAGGTCATTAGACTATACTGATCCTAAATTTTTTGAAAATTGTCCTGCTAAGAACAGTAAAATGATGAAAATTCAAAAATACAACCTTGAGTAAACTAGTAAAGTTTGCTTTGTATATTAGATTTGAGTTATGCTTAGTATATTAGATTTAAAAGAAATTTAAGTTATAGAGTGTATTTTTAATAGTATTTTATTACTCATGCTAAAATAAGTTTTGTTGTTGGTGGTGTTTTTTGTTGTTGTTCTTCTTCCCTAGAAAAAGCAAACTACAATTTTTGGAACGCTTATACTGACAAAATTCTTTCCTTGACCAAATCTAGTCAGGCTCCTTTGAGCTCTCTTTCACCTAAGCCCTATCTTTGGGCATGTTCAATTTTAGCAAGAATTCTAAGCTATGTTGGTATAGCCAGAATCCCCCCCCCTTGATATCTAATTACCCTCAATATCTGGCTAAATCCCTCATTCCCAACTAACCCTTAGGTGATATCTGATCACCCTGGCATGCCTTCAGCAAGAATTGTTAGGTCAGTTTAGCCAGAATTCCCGGTTACCCATGGTGTTTCCTCTTAGTAATTTTCCATCCACCAACCCTCTCCACCCTGTTCCTTGGCTATAAATTCCCACTTTTCCTTGCTGTTTTCAGAGTCCATTCTAATCTCTCCTTCCTATTTCAAAACCTGATTGCAGTGGTCCCTTTACCTATCCCTATGGTCCTGAGTAAAGTCTGTCTTACCAATTTTCAACAAGTATCATGAATAAGCTTTTTTCTTTAACAATTTTAAACCATTTTATCCTATGACAGATATTGCTGGTATTTCTTACATTTTGGCTGGTTTCAGCCTGCCATGGTATGTGAAGCAGAGGCAAACAACCTGAATGCAATGAGGTGGAAGCTGCATTCTACCCCACGCTGAGCACACAAGTTGAGAAATTCACTTCCTATGTGCAATATGAAGGCAAATATGTGAAATGGAAATGTGACATAAACATGTTCTAAATTTCTACCACTGCAAAAGATGACAGGAAATGTAGACTTTCCTTGTTAAATAGGATTAAATACATTATCTCCCAATGCTTTCTCTTTGTTCCTCCATAGCTGCATACTCCTTTAACACCATGATTGAGCTTAACCAATATTTCTCCATCCCTCTCTCTCTCTCTTCTCCCCACCCCCTTCTCTCTTGTCCACTTAAACAGGGATAAATTCTCAGTATTCTGTGAGGAGGAATTGCATGTTGGCAAGAATAGATATTTGTACAAAAGTTGAAGTAATTGCGGTGACTCTTAATCAGTTCGAATATTTTCTAAATGAATTCCAAGGTTAGCTATCTCAATATTATTCACATTGGAAAGCAAAACCTAAAACGAGAAAAGTACAAAGTTTTCTCAAAGCTTAGAAACATCACTTTATAATTAAAAGTTATTCTCTATGAATTCTTTTTAACTTTATTAATATTGTAAGTAATATACAATCTCTATATTCTCATTTGTAATTAGTTATTAAAAAGTCCTATTTGTTTTTCATCTTTCAAAAAATAGTTAAAGATAAATTAAAAACAAAATCCCTGTATATAATACAAATTTCCTCTGGTTAAAGAAAAATCCACAAAAAGGTATATCAATTACTAAAAAAGTATTTGTTATAAGATATAAATAATAAGGTGATTAGATTCTGCTAAATATTTTTGTGACAGTCATCACTAACATGGGAAAAATATGGCTATCCAGAATATTCTCAAAAGATATCACTGTGTGGTTCTTGCTTCTGAAAAAGAAAGAAAAAGACTGAGGAGAAATATAAAAATAATTATGAAATTATTTATTAATCTTTTAAATATCTGCAGGAAAATGTTAGTATCCAAAATCTATGAAAATTTTTCAAACTAAACATCCAAAAAGTAAATAATCCAGTCAAGAAATAGGCAGAAGACATGAACAGACATTTTTCCAGAGAAGACATCCAGATGGCCAACAGACACATCAACACTCATCATCAGGGAAATACAAATCAAAACCACAATGAGATACCACCTCACACCTGATACAATGGCTAAAATTACCAACACAGAAGATAACAGGTATTGGTGAGAATGTGGAGAAAGGGGAAACCTCTTACACATTGTTGGTGGGAATGCAAACTGGTGCAGCCACTCAGAAAAACAGTATGGAGATTCCTCAAAAAGTTAAAAATAGAACTATGCTATGATCCAGCAACTGCACTACTAAGCATTTACCCAAAGGATACAAAAATACTGATTTGAAGGGGAACACACACCCTGATATTTATGGCAGCATTATCAACAATAGCCAAATGATGGAAAGAGCCCAAAAGTCCATTGACTGGTGAATGGATAAAGAAGAAGTGGTGTGTGTGTGTGTGTGTGTGTGTATACAATGAAATATTAGTCATAAAAAAGAATGAAATCTTGTCATTTACAATGAAGTGAATGGAGCTAGAGTGTATTATGCTAAGTAAAATAAGTCAGTTAGAGAAAGACAAATACCATATATTTCACTCATATGTGGAATTTAAGAAACAAGACAGATGAACATAAGGAAAAGGGGAAAAAAGAGAGAGAGGAAGAGAGAGAAGCAAGCTATAAGAGACTTAACTATAGAGAACAAACAGGGTTGGTGGAGGGAGATGAGCAGGGGATGGGCTAAATGGGTGATGGGTATTAAGAAGGGTACTTTTGATGAGCACTTAGTGTGTAAATGATGAATCACTAAATTCTATTCCTGAAACCAATTTTACCATACATGTTAACTAAATAGAATTTAAATAAAAACTTGAAATCAAAATTAATAAATAAATATCTTCAGGAACACAAGTTTTATCAACTTTTCTCTTTTCAAACCAAAAGGTCTTTATCATTGTTAAACAAATTAAAGTGAGTAAATTTTAAAGATCTTAATTGGCTTTATTCAGTGATTTATGAATCATGCAGCATCCAATACACAGATATAAAGGTATTCCTGGGGGTGGCTCAGTAGATTAAGCGTCTGCCTTTGGCTCTGGTCATGATCTCAGGGTCCTGGGATCTAGCCCCATGTTGGGCTCCCCGCTCAGCTGGGAGCCTGCTTCTCCTTCTCCCTCTGCCCCCCGCCCACCACTTGTGCTCTTGCTCTCTCTCTCTTTCTCTCTCAAATAAATGAATAAAATCTTAAAAACAAATTAAAAAGAGGTCCTCCACAGAGTTACACAAGGCAAGAGATTTAATAGGCAGAAAGAAGCAGGAACAAGGAAGTTATTCTAGGCAGTAAGTAGATCTGTTAGTACAAGGTTACTTTCCCTACAAGGATGACAGAGGTCTATCAGGCAGATTACCTTACTAAGACTGATCAGGCCATTCCTGATTGCATGGTTTAATACTCCATTTCTGGGAGATCCAAACTGTAATTCAGTTAAATCTTAGTTTGGTGACATGGGACTTAGCATATAAGTGACTCCATTTGGGACCTTATTGTCTTCTTTAATACAGGCCACGGGAAAGAGAAATAAAATAACATTATCATTATATGGAAACAGTAAAGGCCTCAAGTATCCAAAAGAAAGTTGTCAATAAAAATAGGTCTGGATACTACCTTGATTTATGTCAGACTTTGGATCATCAGAAGTGATTTCTAATTTTCACACAACCCTCAATTATCAGTCTTTTACATGTGAGGACATTAAGACTTGTCATGCTTAATTGACTTCCTGGATAGTTCACAGCTTGAAAGTGTCTGAGTGAGACTCAAATCTACGTATCTGTAACACTAAAGTCTCTTATCTTTCTTCCCTATCATCATAAATTCTCATTATCTGTATTTAAAAAATTCCCTTAAGCAATTCATCCTGGAGCCAAACTATCTGTCTTCAACAATCTGCTCTGCCATTTGCTTGTTGTGTGACCTCGGGCAATTGCTTTGCTTCTCCACAGTCCTGTTTCATCATCTCTAAAATGGGGATGACAATGATAGTGATTGACTTACACAGTTTCTTTGAGATTCAAATAAGTTTATTCAGCCAAGAGTGAGCTAATGTTTGTAAAGAATATAGAACTGTGGATGGAGCATATTAAGTGCTATCTAGGTGCTATTACTCTAACCTTTCTCTTTAGGCCTTGATTTCCTTACACAGCTTGATTAATGAAGGTAATAATAACAGAATTTCAATTCTAGTTAGTGATACCATCACATTTTAATAACCTTGAAAACATTAAGGGAGCAGTTCCCGCGTAACAACAATAATATATAATGTTGGAAGTAGGAGGTATGTATGTGTGTATGTTTGTGTACATGTGTGTGTTTTCTGATATTCAGGATAAGGAGAATAATTTGGATAGTGAATAACATTGAATTTTGAGATAAATAACTGGAAATTTAGAAGAGGCAATAAGCAAGAGAAGCTTCCTTTCCTTTGTAAGGATTAAGTCAATTAATAGAAGCAAATCACTTAGAAGGGTAGCTGGCATATAGTAAATACTCAATAAATTTTAGCTATTGTTTTTGGGCATTATTCATCATTATACTACTCCAGTGTCTAATAAAACACCTAATATTAGGCACTCAATATAAATTTGTTAGGTTGTGTTACAAAGATGTAACATTAAACCTACCTAGGGGATCCATAAATCAATGTCTACATCTTTGCATTTTCTAATCTAATGTAAAAGAATGGAAATCTACTTAGGATAATTATTTTAATTTGGAATTTGTCATAGATATGGGAATCCTTCCGACACTAGATAATAAACTGAAACACAAATTTTGCCAAGAAATTAGAATTCCTGGAGCAGTGGGCTTTAGTGATTATCATGGGTATAAACTTCTGCTTTCAGGTAGTTAAATCTCAAGATCTAAAGCCATTGAATTATTTTTTTTAGTAATAATCACTGTCAATATAGTGTCTCATACTCAATATTATGCAAGCCTTCATGACAGTAAGCATAAAAAAATTAACAGGAAAATGTTGGCTGCACTGAAAAATAGTTATTTATTGTGTCATATGGAACATTTTAGAGTATTTATCTAATATACAGGGGATTAGCAGATAAATTAGAGGTTAGTTTTTTTGTTTTGTTTTGTTTTTTTGCTTTTGTTTTAACTTTCAACTTAGGGAGGAAATTAATTTTCCCATCAAAAACAGACTATAAAAAATATTAATTGCTGGGTTTAGGCTTTATTTGCTGTTCTTTCCCCAGCTCCCTTAGGTGTAAGGTTAGGTTGTGTATTTTAGACCTTTCTTGTTTCTTGAAAAAGGCAGATATTGCTTTATAATTCCCTCTTAGCACTGCCTTTGCGGAATTTCCAAAGGTTTTGAACAGTTGTATTTTCCTTTTCACTTGTTTCCATTACTTTTTTAATTCTTTAATTTCCTGGTTGACCCATTCATTCTTTAGTAGGATGCTCTTAAGCCTCTCTGTATTTGAGTTCTTTTCAAATTTCCTCTTGTGATTGAGTTCCAGTTTCAAAGCACTGTGGTCTGAAAATATGCAGGGAATGATCCCGATCTTTTGGTATTGGTTGAGTCCTGATTTGTTACCCAGTATGTGATCTAATCTGGAGACTGTTGCATGTGCACTTGAGAAGAATGTGTATTCTATTGCTTTAGGATGGAATGCTCTGAATATATCTGTGAAGTCCATCTGGTCCACAGTGTCATTCAAAGCCCTTGTTTCCTTATTGATCTGCTTAGATGATCGGTCCATTGTAGTAAGTGGGGTGTTAAAGTCCCCACTATTATTGTATTATTATCAATGTGTTTCTTTGATTTTGTTATTACTTGGCTTATATAATTGGCTACTCCCATGTTAGAGGCATACATTTTATAATTGTTAGATCTTCTTGTTGGATAGACCCTTTAATTATGATACACTGTCCTTCCTCATCACTTATTACAGTCTTTGGCTTAAAATCTAATTTGTTTGATATAAGGATTGCCACTCTAGCTTTCTTTTGATGTCCATTAGCATGACAAATGATTTTCTACCCCCTCACTTTCAATCTGGAGGTGCCTTTGGGTCTAAAATGAGTCTCTTGAAGACAGCATGTTGATGGGTCTTGTGTTTTTATCCAATCCGATACCCTGTATCTTTTGATTAGAGCATTTAGCCCATTTACATTCACAGTTACTATTGAAAGATATGAAATTAGTGCCATTGTATTTCCTGTAAAGTCATTATTTCTGTATATTGTCTCTATTCCTTTCTGGTCAATGCTACTTTTGGGCTCTCTCTTTGATTAAAGGATCCCTTTTAATATTTCTTGTAGGGCTGGTTTAGTGATCACAAATTCTTTTAGTTTATGTTTGTCCTGGAAGCTTTGTATCTCTCCTTCTATTCTGAATGCCATCCTAGTTGGATAAAGTATTCTTGGCTGCATATTTTTCTCATTTAGCACCCTGAATATATCATGCCAGTCCTTTCTAGCCTGCCAGGTGTCTGTGGATAGGTCTGCTGCCAATCTAATGTTTCTACCCTTGTAAGTTACAGACCTCTTTTCCCAAGCTGCTTTCAGGATTTTCTCTTTGTCTCTGAGATTGGCAAGTTTCACTCTAATATGTCAGGGTGTTGATCTATTTTTATTGATTTTGATGGGGGTTCTCTGTGCCTCCTGGACTTAAATGCCTCTTTCCTTCCCAAAGTTAGGGAAGTTCTCAGTTATAATTTGCTCAAATATACTATTCCCCCCCCTTTCTTTTTCCTCTTTTTCTGGGATCCCAATTAATCTAATATTGTTTCTCTTTATTGTGCCACTTATGTCTTGAATTCTCCCCTTGTGACCCAGTAGTTGTTTATCTCTCTTTTTCTCAGCTTCTTTATTCTCCATCATTTTGTCTTCTATATCACTAATTCTCTTTTCTGCCTCATTTATCCTAGCAATTAGAGCCTCCATTTTTATTGCATCTCATTAATAGCCTTTTTTTAATTTCAACTTGATTAGATTTTAATTATTTTATTTTTCCAGAAAGGATTCTCTAGTGTCTTCTATGCTTTTTTCAAGCCCAGCTAGTATCTTTATAAATTGTTATTCTGAAATCTAGTTCCCACATCTTACTTATATCCATACTGATTAGGTGCCTGGAAGTCAGTGCTCCCTCTTGTCCTCTTTTTAGAGGTGAGTTTTTCTGCCTTGTCATTCTGTCCAGAAAAGAAGATGAATGAGAGAAAAAAATACTAAAATGGCAACAACTACTTCAGAGAAATACACAGTAAACAAATCAGAAGAGATCCAAAACTGGAAAAAAATAATAAAATAAAATAAAAATTTAAATAAAAGAGAATATACTCAGACAGAAATCACTGACCTCTGCCTCTGAAACTAATAATTCATTATATGTTAATTATTGAATTTATATTTAAAAAAGCATTACATAAAAAAAATACTTAATTGCTTCAACAGTACAAATAGTCACAAGATGCCCTTCATGAGAGACAAAGAAAATGTGAAAATGAGAATAAAAAGGGTAGGTCAGAATATGTCTGGGTTCTCTCCAAAATGGTATATATCACTTGGTTAAAATGTATTTTGCAGATCACATTAGATGAAAGAAATCAAATCAAAAGGCAATATGTCTGGGTTCTCTCCAAAATGGTATATATCACTTGGTTAAAATGTATTTTGCAGATCACATTAGATGAAAGAAAATTTTCCTTCCTGCCTGCCTTCCTACCTTCCTTCCTTCTATTCTCTTTCAACAATCTGTTTCAACTATTTGTTGAGCAGCAATTACTTTCCAGAAACTCCTTAAACATGAAGAATACTGTGAAGAACAAAACAAAAATCTCAGCTCACATTCTAGTGAGTGCTCACATTGAGCTCACATTCTAGTGGGAGAGAAAAAAAATAGAGAACAACTAACAAATAAAATAATGTCCATTTTGGGATGTGTGATGCAAATAAATATGTCAGACAAATAGGACAGAGTACAATAGGGAAAATATTAGTATTGAGGGAGCATAGTCTGAAAAAAAGTCCTCAGAGATAACATTTGAGCAGAGGGGGGCGCCTGGGTGGCACAGGGGTTAAGCGTCTGCCTTCGGCTCAGGGCGTGATCCCGGCGTTATGGGATCGAGCCCCACATCAGGCTCCTCTGCTGTGAGCCTGCTTCTTCCTCTCCCACTACCCCTGCTTGTGTTCCCTCTCTCGCTGGCTGTCTCTATCTCTGTCAAATAAATAAATAAAATCTTTAAAAAAAACTTGAGCAGAGGAATATGAAGAATAACAATATGAAAGTCTAGGGCAAAGTTATGGTAGATGGAGGGAAAAGGCAAGTGTAAGTGCCTTTAGGTAGGTCTGATATTTTCCAGGAACAGCAAGGAAGCCACTGTTCCCTCAGAGGTGCTAGGATAGAGGGTGGGGAATGTGCAAAGATAGGATTGGCATATTAAGGGGTATAGACTATATTCTAAATATTAGGAGGAGCCACTAAAGGAATTTGAGCATAGCTTTGTTATCTGTTGTATAAATTTAGAGTGAACAGGCAAAGATTTGTTAATTTGGATGATTCATTTTTCCTAAGTGAAGGCTGTGAGTCTTCCTATCTTGGAGTGGGTCCAAACTCTTGAATGGAAAATTATTCTTATAACAGTTCTATATCATTTTTAAAATTTAAATTTGATGTCTCCATATTAAATCAAATCTTAAAACTTATTTTTAATAACCCAAGTCAAAGGATGGAAATATTTCAGTCACTGTTTAGGTCAACATTCTCTGGATTTAAGTATGCTTAAAGTCATTTTTTGCTATCCTTTCTAAACAGATTCATTTCTCAAATGATTGATAGCCCAAGGAGATGCACTTAATGCTGATATTTGAACAATATATTAACCCTAAATAATGATTGTGTATAAACTTTTAATTAATGGGCAATATTTACTTAAATTTATATGACATTTATTTTTATAATTTATAGCAAATATTTTTAAAAGAAATACTTAAAAATGTTTCTCTCGGGGCGCCTGGGTGGCACAGCGGTTAGGCGTCTGCCTTCGGCTCAGGGCGTGATCCCGGCGTTCCGGGATCGAGCCCCACATCAGGCTCCTCTGCTATGAGCCTGCTTCTTCCTCTCCCACTCCCCCTGCTTGTGTTCCCTCTCTCACTGGCTGTCTCTATCTCTGTCAAATAAATAAATAAAATCTTTAAAAAAAAATGTTTCTCTCATACAGTGATGGGCTAATAAATGTTTCCTCTGTGAGAAAAAATAGGTGTATATAAACTTACACAAATTTGTTATAAATTTTACCAATATAAGGAATATGTAGTACACAATTTATAAATAAGAATAAAATATACAATACTTTTCCTTGCAAATTCCATACAGCTATTGATTCTCACAGAATGTTTTCACTGTTTTTTGCTATACTCTTAATCTTAACCAACATTCTCTTATACCTACCTACTCATAACCAACCTAGGGTTGGTTGCAACTCAACCATGATTTGACATTAATGTTGTAGTCCAATCAACTGACCCTTTTTTCAGATTTATTGCTACTAAGTCTGACATGATCTATGACCTACTATTTAGCTATTTTTCACCATCATAAAAATTATATTAAACTAAAGCTTCTTTCAACATTCTACATATTTAGAAATTTACTCATTAATAATGGGAGAAATTTTCTGGCCAAATCAAGTTACACTGGAAGAATATTGCATCATTTTTTCTGCTATAGACCATCTACATTGTGATATATATCTGCTACAGACATGACAAATTTTACCTTTAATCTACACTGTTAATGTTTTCTCATCGCTTTGTTAAATCCGTACCAGAAGTTGGTAAACTGTTTTTGTAAAGGGACAGAGAGTAAGTATTTTAGGTTTTGCCGATCATAAGATTATAACTCAAATCTGTCTTTGTATTTCCAAAGTGACCCAAGGCAACATGCAAATAAATGGGTGGGGCTGTGTTAAAAAGATGTGTACAAGAAGAGGAACTGGGATAGGTTTGATCTACAGAATGTTTTTTATCAGCCTCTGTTTTATACAGTAGGACAATAAATCAAGTTCTGATTTATAGTTTCTGCCAATTTCTGAGGTGTAAATTATCTCACCACAGCTGAGTTCAATCTATCAAGTTGACATTGCTGAACACAAAGCTGAGAAAAGACACACAGCAGCACATCATTATTTAATATAATAATTCTACCATACAGATATAATAGGCATAAATACCTCGAGAGTATAATTATAAAATACAGTCAGGAAGAAAGCAATGAGCTTTGAGTATTTATTACTTTAGTTTTAACACAATTTATTTAATTGCAAGTTTAAGTAATTTCACCATTAATAATTGGTGAGTTTAACATGTCCTGAAAATTTTCTGAAAATTTAACAGTCATAAGTTGGAAGCCACTTGCAAGATGGTTCTAGAATACTATTCTGTAAGTAAATATTTTGTGTATTTTTTGGATGGAAATATGAAGTGATAACTTACATACTTGGTCTAATTTAAAAAGTGAGAAACTAAGACTGGTAAAAAAAAACTATGAATAGAATGATTTGATTTTTATGATTTGTGAAATAAAAACTTAATGTTTTAATTTCCTACTTTAGGCAAATTACATAACCGTCCAAGGATTAAGTGTGCTATTACTTAAAATGGAGATACAATATATGTCCTTCCTGAAAGAGGTAGGGAAGACCAAATTTGTCCTTGCGAATTTTTTTATGCTTGTGATTCCATATGTTAGGCATTGATTACGGAGTAGTCTTGTTGAGACCAGTTTATAGTACTAACCAACTGCCACACAATTCAGATTAGAGCCTTCAGAATTAGCATGGGGGGCAGATCAAATACAAATTACCTCACAGTAAATTAGATTTTGTTAACTCTCTTGATTTAAACTGTGCTTGAGATATTTTGTAGAGCTCTTATCATTTCAAAATTTTATCTTTGGATTATTTCTTTATAAGTCTGGAGAGTCAGGATTCAGCTTCAGACTTTGAGCTGATGAGATGATTGAGTTCCACAGTCTGGCATGTACTTGATATAACACGTGCTGCCAAAATTTCCAGCGTTCATTCTTTCATTGATGGAGAGGAAAGTGATCGCTACTTCAGTGCATGCAGAAAGAATTCCAAGTTCTTGGACTTTATCTGTTTTCTTTGTGCATTTAAGTCACTTAGATTGCTATGATATACTAGTTATTAAGTTATGACTTCTTAGTTCCAAACACAATCTTCTATACTCATCTTGAGAGGTTGCAATTGAAATTCTGCAAACCACTTTTCTGCTTTGCCAGCTGTGTCCTCTAAGCCTTTGCCAATAGGAATGCTAAGAGGAAATGGAAAAGCTGAGGAAGGAAGAGCGCACATTTGTTTGTTTGTTTGCATCTGGTTGACTTCCTGTATGTTTTCTGTTCTTGAAAGCATTACTCTGGCAATGCTTCTTCACCCTGGCATTGACAGTTTGTCACAATAGCTAGATTCAGTTTTTGTTTTGTTTAAAGAGAGAGAGAGCGTCCCATGCACACACATGAGCAGGAGGGGGAGAGGGGCAGTGGGAGAGCGAGAGAGAGAATCTTAAGCAGGCTCCATGCCCAGCACAGAGCCCTATGCAGGGCTTCATCTCACAACCCTGAGATCATGACCTGACCCGAAATCAAGATTTGGATGCTTAGCCAACTGAGCCACTCAGGCATCCCAATGGTTAAATCCAGTTTGTATTAAAATGATTTCATGCTCCTTCGGAGATACCTGCCCCAGCCAGCCAGCACATTCTAAACAGAGTTTGGTGTCCTTGTCCCACAGGATTCCTCCTCTAAACATGGAGACATCATTCGTACCTGAACTCTGCTCCTTATCATCTGTTCTAGCCTCAGCTATGAGGCTCCTCCAAACTTCTAAGTTGTAATAATTCCAATGTTCCCTTCCTTTATTCTCTAGCCCTAGAAGTGGAAGCTGCTTTCTGTACTTGCTAACTCTGTGACATGTTAGTGTTCTTTGTATTTTCATTTACATGTCACTTATTCAATTCTCATTAATCATTTTAATATTAAATTTTCTTTTTTAAGAATAATAACTGGTGGGATTTCTGTTTTCTGAATGGACCCTAATAAAAAATAATCACACACCATGATCTGGTAGGATTTATCACTCTGATGCAAGTATTATTCAACATATGCAAATAAATAAATGTGATATACTATACTAACAGAGTGAAGGATAAAAATCATAGGATAATCCTGATAGATGCAGAAAAGCATATGACAGAATTCAACATTTTTCATGACTAAATACTCTCAACAAATTAGGTATAGAAATAATGTACCTAAATGTAATAAATGCCATATATGAGAAGCCCATAGCTTACATCATACTCATGAAAAATTAAAAGTTTTTCCTTTTAAGATCAGCAACAAGACAAGGTTGTTTATTCTTGCCAGTTTTATTCAACATAGTACAGGTAGTCATAGCTAGAGAAATTGGATAAGAAAAATAAATAAAAAGGCATCCAAATTGGAAAGGAAGAAGTATATTTGCTTCTCTTTGAGGTTACTCAATTTTATATACAAAAATCCTTCAGACTCTGTCAAAAAAACTGTTAGAAATAATGAATGAATTCAATAAAGTTGCAGGATACAAAAATCAACTTACAAAAATCAGTTACATTTCTTTTTAAAAAATATTTTATTTATTTGTCATAGCGAGAGAGGGCACAAACAGGGGGAGCAGCATGAAGAGGGAGAAGCAGCTCCCCACTGAGCAAGGAGCATGATGCAGGACTTGATCCCAGGACACTGGGATCATGACTTGAGCCAAAGGCAGACACTTAACAGACTGAGCCAGGCATCCCAAAACTCAGTTACCTTTCTATACACTAACAATGAACAACTGAAAAGAAGTTAAGAAAAAATCCCATTTACAATAGCATCAGAAATTATAAAATAATTAAGAATAAATTTAACCAAGGAGGTGAAAAATCTGTACACTGAAACCTACGTCATTGATGAAAGAAGTTAAAGAAAACATAAATAAATAAAAAGACATCCTGTGTTCATGGGTTGGAAGACTTTATATTGTTAAACTTCCATATTACCCCATGTGATCTACAGTTCAATGCAAGCTCTATCAAAAACCCATGGCATCTTTTACAGAAATAGAAAAACAATATTAAAATTCATATGGAGCTACAGAGGACCCCAAATAATTAAAATAAAATTGAGAAAGCAAAACAAACCTCTGATACTTGCAGATATCAAGTTTCCTAATTTTAAAATATACTATAAAGCTACTGTTACTAAAACAGTATGGTACTGGTGTGTAAATAGACATAGAGACCAACGGAAGAGAATAGAAAGCCCAGAAATAAACCCACTCATAAATATTAAACTATTCTCTGACAAGGGTATCAAGAACACATGGGGAAAGAATGATCTCTTCAATGAAAGATCCTGGGAAAACTAGATATCCACATGCAAAAGAATGAAACTGGACCCCTATTATACACCACTCACAATAATTAACACAAAATGGATTAAAATTTTAAGTGTAAGATCTGAAGTCTTAAAATTCCTAGAGGAAGGGGAATTCTCCTTGTTATTGGTCTTAGCAATGATTTATTTTCTTCTTTTTTGGGCAATGATTTCTTGACTATAGTATCAAAAGCACATACAACAAAGGCAACATACGTAAGTGGAACTAAAGCAAATTAAGAAGTTTCTCCACAGCAAAGGAAACAATACACAAAATGAAAAGGCAACCTATGAAATGGGAGAAAATTCTTGTAAACTATACGTCTAATAAGGGATTAATATCTAAAGCATATAAAACATTCATATACATGAACATACAACTCAATATCAAAGACCAAATAATGCAATTAAAAAATTTCCCTTCAGGATAAAGATCTGAATAGACATATTTCTAAAGACATATAAATAGCCAACAAGCACATAAAAAGATGTTTAACATCATCAATCATCAGGGAAATGCAAATCAAAATTGCAAAGAAATATCATTTCACATTTGGTAGGATAGCTGTTATCAAAAAGATGTGGTATAACAAGACTTAGTGAAGGTGAGGAAAAAAGGAAACCCTGGTACACTGTTGATGGGAATGAAAATTAAGACAGCCATTATGGAAACAATATGGAGTTTCTCCAAGAAATTAAAAATAGAACTACCCTATGATCCAGCATTCCCACTTATGGGTATAAATCTGAAGGAAACAAAATCAGTATCTGGAAGAAATATCTGCACTCTCATATTCATTGTCGCATTACTCACAATAGCTGAGATATGAAAACAACCCAGGTGTTCCTCCACAGGTGAAGGAATAAAGAAAATGCAACATATATATATGATATATATGACATATGGATATATAATATTGATGAATATATATTTTATATATTTATATCAACATATGTTTATATTATCTATCTATCTATCTATCTATCTATCTATCTATCTATCATCTATCTATCATTTATCTATATGCAACAAAATCATCCTCAGTCATAAGAAATAAGGAAATCCTGCCATTGGTGACAACATGAATGAAGCCAAAGGACAAAATACTAAGTGAAATAAGCCAAACAAAGACAAATACTGTATGTTATCACTCATATGCATAATCTAAAAGAACAAATATAGTTAAACTCAATGAAACAGAGTAGAATGGCGGTTGGTAGGGCCTGTGGGGTGGGGGATATAGGGTCATGTTATTCAAATGGTATAAACTTTCAGTTATAAGATGAATAAGTTTGGGGGTATCTAAAATACATCATGGTGGCTATTGTTGATAATACCATATTGTATACTTAAAATTTGCTGAGACTAGATGCTAGGCATTCTTAACATACACACACACACACACACACACACACACACACACATACACACAAATGGCATGTGAGGTGATGGATATATTAAGGAGTTGTGGTAAATATTTCACAAAGTATATGTATACCAAAGCATCACACTGTACATTCTGAATAGATAGCTTTGTCAATTATATTTCAATATAGGGGGGAAATTACTGGTTCATCAATGTTAGGTATCACTGTAATCTATACTTCTGCTTATTTTGAACCATATTTTACTTATCAATATTGTAGAAGATGTTCTTTTTTAAAGTTTTTTTATTTATTTATTTTTGTGAGAGAGAGCGCAAGAGCACAAGTGGGAGGAGGAGCAGAGGGAGAAGCAGACTCCCCACTAAGCAGGGAGACTGATGTGGGACTCCATCCCAGGGCCCTGGGATCATGACCTGAGCCAAAGGCAGAAGCTTAACTGACTGAGCCATCCAGGCACCCATGATTTTCTATAATAAATAGTTCTTTAATGATAGAGTTGAATGAGTAGTACCTCAAACCCTTAGCCAGCCCCTCAAAATCTTTCAAAGATTGATATGTATTCCTCCTGATGACTTCCAGAAACTCTCAGTACTGTTTGTGAAGGCATCTATGGTTGATATCACAGGAGTGAATTTTAAATGGGAAAAATTGAATTGAAATCAAAATATGCTCTCACTTTGATAAAAGAGGAAACTCGGAACATTATCAATTAATCAATAAATGCCTTAACATAGTTGCCTCAAACTTCAAGATAATTATGTTAAAGTTACTTTAGTTTTTCTTAAAATAACAGAGATGATTTCTACATTTTTTACCTTGCTTTGTCTAAATTAAACTCTTGTCACAGAAAACATGTCCTGGTTTTTGTATGTATGCATTTATTTATTGTTAACAGGGCGTTTCCTCTACATTCAAAAAAATCTTTTAATTTTAATTTCTTTTTAAGTTTTCAATTTTTATTATTTAATTAGTTGGCTCCCAGTTGCTGACACCAAATGTTCTGTGAACTACTAATTACATTGTCAGATTATACAAATGTTTCACAAAAATGTGACAATAATAATTTTAGTAAAATTGCTATTTTCAAGCTAGAACTATGTAAGAGTTTAAGTAGGAAAATGATTCATGCATGGCGAAACTGGCCCTATTGATTTAGATTTTTTTGACACTTTAGCTGTTTGGGGGACCAGGGATATTGGACTTTCACTGGTACGAGTATACTCAAAAAACAAACAAGCTTACCTATTTGTTTACATAGGGCACTCACATTTTGACTCTGAAATCAGGATTTTGGTTTTATTATATTCGTATGAAGTACTACAAAATAATCACTTACATTTTGGTTTTTGTCTTTTCTTATTATGAACTTGGTATTGGTATGATATCTGCAGACATATTAAAGTTACTGATAAAATAATCATTATATGTATTGCTTTATAAAGCCTAACAAGTTTATTTCCTCACTGAACCTTTTTAAATAATTTATATATTTATTTTGGATTTATAACTATAGGGCTTGGCCTAAACATGAGATGTGTTTTCCATGGCCCATGTTCAGTATGTTCAATTACATGGTTCACATTCACATATCATCCAGTTTTGTGCTTGTCATGTTAAGTTAGGAATACAGTAACACCCCAATGCTATTAGCTCACAACGATATATGTACTGTCATCTAGCAATCAAGGTGTTTTACACATACTTTATTGCAGTAGTAACAAAGTACTAATGCAATTCATCAGAATTTATAGAACATAACCATCACTAAAAAAACTTTTAAATGAAGAAATGCAAAAATAAACTTCTAAAACACTTTGATGCATATCAATGACTTTATGTTCTAAATTGATCTATTTGTGATACCCTGCTTGACAGTCTTCATTTCTGCATCACCATTTTCTCTTTTTAAAATCTATTTTGTATTTTTAAATGTAGTTTTAGGTTCACAGCAAAACTGAGAGGAAGGTACAGATTTCCCATATTCATAGCCTCACCATTTGTTATGATTGATGAACCTATGTTGAAATATCATTATCTCCCCAAATCCATAGTTTATATTAGGGTTTGCCCTCAGTGTTATACGTACTATGAGTTTGGACAAATTTATAATGACATTTATCACCATTATAGTATCATACAGAATAATTCCACTGCCGTAAAAATTCCCTGTGCTCTATCATCATCCCTTTCAACATTAGTGATTGTTACATTTCTTTGAACTTACTTCTTTTGGAAATTTTGGTACAAAAATGAGGACTTCAGCCTTCTGTGTCATAAGTGAGTAGTCTTGGAGAGTCTCAACACTTCTCTGATGCAACATTACTTAAGTATTATCTACTGATTTTGATGATTCTATTATATTATATTGATAAAATTATCCTTTAAAAATGTAATATGTAATTATACTTATAAAATTTTGGAAAATATAGAATCATGAAGGATATTATCCATAATCTCTAATACAGAAAGAACTACTGCTAACATATTGGTATCATGTATTGTCCTCTCCAGACTAAATGTTTTTCATAAACACTATTTCTGATAAGAGAATAATTCACTGTTAAAATCTTCATTTCCTGCTTCTAGCTTTACGGTAATGATTACCTTTAGATATAAATCTTCCACACATTCTTGCTTTTTTTTTTTTTAACTTAGAGCTAATTTCTACAAGTGAAATTTCTAAATCACAGGTTGAGGCCAGTTTTAAGTTTCTGGATGGTTAAATTTGAATTCTGTAGTATTTCTAAATTTAGGATAATGCCTTGATGGAAGGGGAGAAAGTCATTTATAATAAATGACTCTGGGCACTATTTTATTTTATTGTATTTTTTTGCCTCACAGTTTAATGTGAATGCACAAGGTTATCTCAGCTTCTCTGACAGACTTGAATATCTAAAACTGATTCATTGATGAGATATACTCCATTTTCTTCAGAGAAATATTTTCAAATTTTAGTTAGTGTATATGATATGTATAATTAAAATAGGTTAGTGAAAAGGTAAAGAAACTGTCTACTGCTCTTCTTAATGGATTCAACAATGGCTCTGATGTTCTCTCCATGACCTATACCTGTTTATAAATTTTATTCTGAACTAGTTCTCCTTTGTGAATTCAGTGAGAAAGCCTTCTTTTTCCTTTGGTATTTTAGGCTACAGGCCTCTCTGTTATTGGGGGTAAGAGAATATAATTCATACTATTTAAGTCATTTGAAAATGCTGGAACTTGTCTTATAGCCCAGAATTGGGTATTTTAAATAAAATTTCTCTGTGCATTTAAAAAAAAATGAATATTATGATGGTTAAATGTTCTGTATCTGTCAAATGATTATTAATCACATTGTTCAAATACTCTAGAAATTTGTTGTTTTTTTGTTAATTTTTTTTTATCAGATATTGAGAGAGATATGTTAAAATATCCCATTATTCTTTAGGATTTATATCTCCTTTTATTTCTGAAAAGTTTTGTTTTATGTGTTTTAACCTGTGTTAGTATTTGTCCTGACTATGGCATTCCCCAGAAGAGCAAATCTATTCAAAGAAAATTGGATTAGTCTGTCATGATTTATTTTCCTTGCAGAGGTACTCAGAAATTTTAATAATAAACAGAAAATTCTAAAATAATTCATGATTGTGAACAAGGCAGCTTTATCTCTGATTTTCTTTACTTTCATGTATTTTTTTTAAAGATTCATTTATTCATTTTAGAGAGAGAGTGTGCATGGGGGTGAGGGGCAGAGGAAGAGAATGAGGGGAAGCAGACTCACCACTGAGCATCTGGGGGGGTTGTCTCAAGGGGCTCAATCCTAGGACCCCACCCTGAGATCATGACCTGAGCTGAAATCAAGAATCAGATGCTTAAACAACTGACCACCCAGCCACCCCTCTTTACTTCCATATTTATTTAATTATTTCTATACATTTGTCTATGATTAACTTTTCTCCTGAAATTCTTGGGGTCTTTATTAAAAAAAAAACCCAAAAAACAAAAAACAAAAGCAGGTCATTTCTGTGTTTCATTTCCCTGTCTCTTTCTGTCCTTTATTCCAAATACATTACAATGGAAAATAGTGATAGATAAATCAGAAAGCTCAGATATTTCTTTTCCTAATATTAGAAAGTTCCCAAACAAATGTGGTATCAAATCAGTTATGTTAAGTAGCGGGTTTTGGAATATTCTGTAATCACATTGACTAGAGAAAATAAGTTATTGTAGGCTATATTATTTGAAACTTTCTTTGTGAACTAAAATAACTAAATTATATCAGTTTTAGTTACATTATGCTGTGTTGTGAATGATGAAGGCACATGGCAGTCAGTGGAGACATTTGAACTCTGGAGTTCTATAGCCCTGGGTTTCAATTTTATTCTCCACCACTTACTGGCTTTTTCAAATTGAGTCTCAGCTTTCTTACATACAAAACAGTATAAGGATATTTATTACATCAAATAGTTGTTATATTAATGAACTAAGGTAATTGTTAACTGCATAGATTTACACTACCAATTGTTTGACATAATAGGTGACATATTTAATGTAATATAATGATAAAGATATGTTCAGTTTATAATAAATATAAATCAATTAAATTAAAAATCAGATTCATCTGTCTTTCACTAGAAAATTATATTTTTTCCTTGAAGTTTTCATAATGTCAGAAGTATATGCTTTTATAAAAATATTTTCTATTTGTGGTATTTTAATATTTAGCAGGAATTTAATCAAACTTGAAGTAGGCTTATTGTACTAATTACAGCTTTTAGGAGAAAGGAGTTTAAGACCCAATACCATTTTAGTATACTGGAAGAGAGTCAATTCTAGCGGAATGTAAAGTGTTTGCTAATGCTTACTGCCAAGACGATAAGACATTTAATTTTGCAAGGCTTAGTTCCCTAGGATAAATATTTGGGGTATCTGTCTTGAAGTTAAAATATTTATTTTTCTACTTTAATTTTAAAACCACATTAGATGTGTTCAATAAGTATCTGAGAGACTTTCTTTTGGTACACAAAGGGAAATCCATCAATTAGTGTGTCTCATTTGCAGTAAATGAAAGTGGAAGAAAATCCTAATTACTGTATATTGTACGAAAACCTTCAAACCACAGCTGTACCCTACCAATGATTCATTAAAAAAATCTCTAAGTAACCAAATCTGTTCTTGCTAGTATTTTAAAACCTTAATATGCATAACATATGCCTCTCTCTGATTGGTAAATATAGTTAGAGTTTACTGTACATTAAATCATCATTGGAGTCATCAGAGATATTTAGAAGTTCTTATTTATGAATGGTGAAATTTCCATGATACCACATAAACAAAATAATAGGTCACTTGACTGAATGATAACTCTGTGTCAGGTGATTATAATCCTTTATTTGCATTACCTCATTTTTTCTTCATAAAAACATTTTAAGACAGGTGTCCTTAATGCCACCATTTACAGATGATGGAACTGAGGAAGAAATAGGTAAGGTAACTTGCCCCAAATCACAGAATTTTACCATAGCTACAGAGGATTCCAGCCAGCTACTCTGACTCCACAGACCCAAGTGCTTAATCATTTACTTCATTAATATTAAGTAATTATTATTAATTTTCTTAATTAATTTTTAACTTAGAAAATATGATTTAAAATAATTTAAATATTATACATGTTTTCTCATCAAGCTCAAGGCAAGATAGTGTCATACTTAAAAGAGAGCTCAATTATCAGCTTCACAGGGAAAAGTCTCTGAATAAAGTGATACTCTCATATCACTCAAAAGGAAGGGACTGAAGTGTTGATCTAATATACCTGGACTATATGACTGGTATAACTTTTTGTAGAGATAGCAGGTGTGAAAGAATGATAGGGTACTTGCAACTCAGCAATTTGGCCTTATGATCTTTAAAACCTTGATAGGAATTGCCAAAATGAGGGGGGGGGGAAGGTGTTACAAAGCTAGAAAGTAGAGGTCATAACTCAGCACCCAAGGAACCACGAAGTAAAGAAATAAACCAAGAAATGTTTAAGAATGTGTAAGAAATGAAAGAGTCATATATAAAGTGGGACTTCAAGAAGAAAATTGCTGTGTGATTATTTCAAAAGCCGTGTGCATGCAGCAAAATTGAAATTCTGCAAACAACATATATTTGGAGAAATTTTTTATACAATGTTTTCTATAATGTTGACACACACACATATACACACACACATATGTATGTGTGTGTGTATTTAGTGTTTCATGTATCTTGATTAGTTTTGGTGAAGCATGGGTGTGTACAGTCATTACAACAAAGAACATTGGATAATCTTTATCTGATGCTGGAAGAAGAATCACTAAATGGAATTGAATTTTTCTTGGTAAAGCTTAAATGTGTCTCTGATATTGTTCTTGTTAGACTTGTTGAAAACTGAACAACCAAGATGTGGATGGGAATAAATGGCTAGTCTTACAAGAGTACAGTCCAGGAAGTAGATATGAAAACAGCCATGTTTAAAACAGAGCAACACATAATTGAACCGAAGAGAAAATTAAGGTAAACAGTTTTTTTTTCCCCCAGAATCTAGTATTATGCATTGGCAGTAACCTGTGTCAGGGGCAGAAATCTGTAGTATGGTGCTAAGTATCACTGCTATCTGAGTCATTATCCAAGACTGATACAAGAGCAAAAGTAAGGGAATCTATGAGGAGAGATTGTGTCATCCTATTTTTAAGGGGCATACTATATTTCCTGGTGATAGGAGGCTTATCTGTTAAGGTAGATTTATAATCTATAATATACAAGCTGCTGCACCATGGAGGGAATTTATAATAATATAATAAATATTATATATAAATAATATATTATATATAATATAATAATATAATAAATATAATAATATCACAAATGTTCTACAGTTAAGAGGGTAAAATAAAGCTATGACTTTAGGTGCTTGCTTAGTGGAATGCAATAATCCTAATCAGGCAACAGTTTTGAGAAAATGGAATATAAATCTTCAGATTTCAGACAGAAAGTGGACAGAGCACTAAGTTCCTATCATAATAAATATATGAAAAAGTAGTAACTTTATCCTTGTTAACATATTTCCAAGACAAATGTAGCCACAAACCTAATTTTTTGTAGGAAGCAGTCAAATTTAAGTAATCTATCAGTCCTATAACCTGTTAGTTGGCAGTTTGTGATAAATAGTTGATAAAAGGTTTGAGTGAATGTGAGGAAAAAAAACTGAAAAGATCCTCAGGCCATTCTAACAGGGGTTGGGATCTATTATTAACTAATTCACTGAAACTTATTAGATCCATATGCTAGACTACATGGATTTGGTTCTAGGGACACTAAGAATAAACAAATTTGGGGGCACCTGGGTGGCACAGCGGTTAAGCATCTGCCTTCGGCTCAGGGCGTGATCCTGGCATTATGGGATCGAGCCCCACATCAGGCTCCTCCGCTGTGAGCCTGCTTCTTCCTCTCCCACCCCCCCCCCGCTTGTGTTCCCTCTCTCGCTGGCTGTCTCTGTCTGTCAAATAAATAAATAAAATCTTTAAAAAAAAAAAAGAATAAACAAATTTGATGACAAATACCCACAGGAAAAGAAATAAGAAAATTTCTTCATAGGAACAAAAAGAAAGCCAATGTTAAGATATTAAAAATAAGTATCATGGAGATGTAATGCACAGCATGGTGACTACAGTTAATAATACAATATTGCATGTTTGAAAGATGCTAAGAGAGTAGATCTCAAAAGTACTTATCATAAAAAAGAAAAAAAACTGTAGCTATGTATGGGGATTGATGTTAACTAGATTAATTTTGGTGATCATTCCATAATATATATACCCAAACATCAAATCATTATGTTGTACACCTGAAACTAATGCAATGTTATATGTCAATTTTACCTCAGTAATTAAGAAAAAAGCAAGGACAATTTGAGAAACAGTCACAGCCAAGAAGAGCCTAAGAAGGTGGTGGGGGGGAGATATGTGGTGTTACGGGAGTATAAAGAAAGCCAGTTAGAATGGTGACAGAGAATTATTCTCAAGGGAAATCATACCTCAGGTACATTTTGAAGGTCAGAGAGAAGTTAACTAGCTATAAATCTAGGCTTAGAGGAGTGAGATGACAGAAGACAGTGAAGGCAGACAGAATAGCTCATGAATATATTTTAAAATGAGAGATAATATTGTCAAGAACTGAGAGGAGTATAAGATTTTACCGTACTTGCAAGGTAACAAGTGGGCCTTCCATAGCTTCCTAGATATTGATATAAGACATGAGACCACAGAGTCAGATACAAAACTCTATTTCTCATTCCCAGAATGCTGGGAATCAGGATATCAACATTTTTGCACTGGATTTCCAAGCCCCAATTCCTACAAGATGAAGTAAAGAGAACCTGATGACGCCTGTAAACACAGTGGGTTTCATTAAAGGAAAGTAATACTGACTTGGGAGAACAAGAACCTATTATAATCATGCCTATCCTTCGCTCCATAGGGAGGTACTATCTCTATCTTTCATTACTATAGGCAAACCTTCCCTTTGATCCTGAGGGGCATATAAACTCTGCCTTCAATGGGGTTCATTTTTTTTTTTTTTCTGCTGGTGGAGTATTCATGGACTCTGATGGTTCAAGTGTCCAAATAGGGATTTTTCCATTCTTTTCTGTCTGGGCCCTATAGTTTTCTTTTCTTTTCTTTTTTGTGAGAGGGAGAGAGAGTGTGAGAGCACAAGTCGGGGGAGAGGTACAGGGAGAGGAGAGAGAATCTCAAGCAGATTTCCCTCTGAGTGGGGAGCCCTACAAGGCACTCAATCCCATAATCATGAGATCATGACCTGAGCTGAAATCAAGAATCGGACAACTAACTGAGCCACCCAGGTACCCCTGGACCCTATAGTTTTCAGTGGTAGTGGAGAATTTTAATTATTTCTGGGCTTTGAAATTGGGCAACTTCCAGGAAGTATTAATTCAGCTCCAATACTCCCATACAGTGTGGGTATAGAATTTTTATTGCTCCTGGGTGATTTCTCCCCAAGAAAGAGATGAGGCAGATGGTATATAATCTTGTGATATTGCAGGAAATATGAACAAAGTTTTCCTAGTTCCCTTTTCAGAGATGGAGCCTTTTTAGAATAACCAATCTTTATACAAGAGTCTCAGTTCCAACTGCCTCCACTCAACACGCAGAAACCTGTTTCACATTTACATGTGGATGTTACATATTCAGCCTCTTTTATTTTTTTTTAAAGATTTTATTTATTTATTTGACAGAGAGAGACTCAGCGAGAGAGGGAACACAAGCAGGGGGAGTGGGAGAGGAAGAAGCAGGCTCCCAGCGCTCCCAGTGGAGCAGGGAGCCTGATGCAGAGCTTGATCCCAGGACCCCGGGATCACACCCTGAGTCGAAGGCAGACGCTTAACGACTGAGCCACCCAGGTGCCCCTCCAGCCTCTAACTTTTAGAACCCGTATCAGGATCTGGAACTTCAACTGGTTCCAGGATGAACTTATACTTACAATCTAACATTGTTTTTCCCTGTTATTTCTGGTAATTAGAGCACTTCATTTCATTCTTTCAAAGCCAGGTACATTTGCTGTTGGTGGTATCGGTATGGTTTATTTTATGTGTTCATTTCCTAGATGATTTCATCCAATTTCATGAGTTCAAATGCTATGTGCTGCTGAGTTCCTAATCTACATCCTCATCCAAATGTAGCCCCTGAATTCTACTTGTATATCCAGATGCTATCTTGAAACAACTAAGAGATTTGCCTAAGACATTTCTCAAAATTATTGAAATCTGAATTGTCTTAACTCAGATTTCTGCTCCTAGACGAAACTTTGTACTCTTGTTTTTTCCTATATTAGCAAATAATGCTCCAATTCTTCAACTTGCTTAGGCAGAAGACTTTGGAGTCATACTTGACTCCCCTTTTACTCTCACATTCATGTTAAACTGCCAAAAAATATTGTCGACAATTCCTCCTAAACATATCCAGAACCCAAAGACTTCTCAACACATGTAAAGTCCTGACACTCTTGGTCCAAAGTCTAAGAATTTTTATTGTAATAGTTTACAATATTTTTCTCCCCGCTTTCACTTTATCCCTCTGGCAACAGGGATTTGACATGGTGGTCTCAGGGACTTTTTGAAAATCCAAATCATATAATGTTATTCCTTTCCTTCAAATCTCTAATAGCTTCCCAATTCCCTCAGAGTGAACTCAAACATACATCTCAGGACTTACAAGGTGCTAAATGGTCTATTTCATAAACCTATCTTTCTGAACATTTCACTTATCATTGTTCATATTTACAGGCCCCTTCACAGTTCCTTGAAGGTTGTAAGGTTGAATTGTGACATAGGGGTTTAGATAGGCAAAAAAAATGGTCAATTTATGGCTATTTTATAGGACTTAATTTAATAAGAAAACTGTCACCCTAGGATATTTGTACTTGATACTGTCTTTTCCCCCCCCAATAATCATGTGAATCCCTCATTCTCTTCTTTCAAGCCTCTCTTGAATGTCATTTTAAAAGACACGTCTTCACTGATCTCCTTTGTAACAGAGTAGTACTGCCCATTTCTCTTTATTCTTACTCTGCTTTATTTTTCTTCATCTAGACATATCATCTCCTAACACTAATATTTATTTGTTTATTCAGTCTTCTTCCCCTAGAATATAAGCTCCTTGAGGGAAATGTCTATTTATCATATCAACTCTAATGCCTATAAAAGTGCTTACCTTGGTGACATCAGCAAGATGGCCTCATAAGACATTCCTTATTGTATTAGCCCCTCAACAACAACAATTTGGCATCTATCTTTGGAAAAAAAAGTGACTTTGTGTGAGCTGTGGGATCTGGCACCATATGCCAAGGGACTGGGGGAGGATTCTCAGCCACCTGTATGAGATTAGGCACAGATTGCTTAAGTATGAAACTAAATGTGTAATTAATAAAAGAATAAATTGATAAATTAGACTTCATTATAATTAAAAACTTCTGCTCTTTGAAAGACACGGATGAAAGAATGAAAAGACAAGCCAAAGAGTGAGTCAATATATTTTCAAATAACATATCTGATAAAAATATTGTACCATAGCTAATACAAGCGATTCAGAATTCAGTAATACCAATACAAATAATATACAAATTATATATTCATATCACTTCTTAGATATAAAACCAAGAAAAATAAAAGCATATGCTCATACAAAGACTTTTATAGTAGTGTCCCTATTATCTTTACTTGCAATAGTGTAAAACTAGAAATAATCCAAATATTCATCAACACTATAGTATGGCCATATGGTGCAATCTTACTCATCAAAAAGAAGCTATTCAGTATTGATATACACTACAATATAGATAAATCTTAAAATAATTATTTTGATTGAAAGTGTACAGAGAAAAAAGACTATAAAGTATATGATTCTATTAATACTAAATTTTAAAAAATTCAAACTAATCTGTATAGGGATAAAATAGATCAATAGTTGTTTGGGGACAAAGGGAAGAGTGGTTGTGCCAGGAGTGGCAGAAGGAGAGGGATTGTAAATAGACATTAGGAAACTTTCTGGTGGTGATGGATATGTTCTTTAATCTTGATTATGATTATATTTTCCTAAGTATAAACATAGAGGAAAATTCATAAATTTGAAGCATCTTAAAATTTGCAGTTTATTATAAGACAATTATATCTCATTAAAACTCTTCTAAAAAAGAAAATTAAACAAAATACGACAGTAAAAGGAATAAGACGCAGATGAATTCTGGTAGTTAATATTGTTAAACAAAGAGTTAATGCTGTCTCTCTTGGCCACTAACCCTTAAATGGAAGCATATTTCATTATAAGTTTTCTCTATCTGATGAAAGAAAGTAAATAGGTTTATCCGCATGAACAAACTTCTTCCAGTCACATTTGAAAGTTTATTATGTGGACTCTTATCAAAATGTTAATGTCTGCAACCACATATGTGCAACATACTCGAAAACATTCTTTACAATCTAAAATTCTCATACTGGCTTCCTATTAAAACTGAATGGCTAGGAATTACTTGGAATTTGGTAAAGGAATTACTGCAAGAAACTGAGTTAGGTATATTATTTCCAGACATTCTAATTAAAATGAATTTTAGGAAAGAAAGTTAAGAGAACATAAACAAATGAATACTTAGCATGTCCAACAGGTCAATTATCTCAAACATTAAATGTCCTAGGCAATTATCTGTCAACTGTTGCATTAGAATCACATTCTAGTTGTTAATTATTCACAATTTTGGGAGTGAGCATATTTTCTAACATTGCTTACAAAATCTATATAGTGTAGATATGCGAAGTCAGAGTGTGAAGGTGTTTAGAAATACAACTTGTATTCTTGCTCATGCTGCATGCTGTCATATATATGCATAACACATAGTTTTCATGGATACAATTTAAGACAGGTATCAGGAACTTTGATCATGAAGGAATTTTTGTGAGGCTTCTATAGATTGGCTTTGATATGAGATAATACTGTTATATGGAGTAAAATAAAATATTAAACTCTTTTTAAAAAAGATGTTATTTATTTATTTGTCAGAGAAAGAGAAAGAGAGAAAACACAAGCAGGGGGAGCAGCAGGCAAAGGGAGAAGCAGAATCCCCACTGAGCAGGGAGCCTGATGCAGGACTCCACCCCAGGTCCCTGGGATCATGACCTGAGCAGAAGGCAGATGCTTAACTGACTGAGCTACCCAGGCATTCTTAAAATGTTAAATTCTTGTATAAAATATAAGATTGATATATAAGAAATCAAATTTCTACTTAAAAGCAGAATGAGAAGTACTAACAACCATGAAAATTTGAAGACAGACAATGTATATTAAGACTTGAAGGTAAACTTCTAGCTCCATTTATTAAAATGACTTACTAATTTGTTGTCATTAACCCTGGGAACTTTTAAGGATAAGAGGACTATTAAATTCCTCTGATTTTTAATCTGTTAGAATTAAGCTCCTTAAATACAGAGTTTTGTTTTATCCATTTATATATTTGAAGTACTTATCACAGAGTTTGATATATAATATATGCTAAACAAATATCTATATACCTTATCTATCTGTTTATATGTTTGTTATCTTGGTTTTACCAACTATTACCAATTAAAAAGATGGTTTCTTTTTATGTAAATGACTGATGCAGTGACCCCAAATTCATAAAATATTTTTTAAAACTGTGGTGATAAATAAGAACATTTTATTAACTACTTGAAATACCTAGGAAGGACAACAATCATTAGCAATAAGAAGATATTTTAAGCAAACTAAGCTTTAATGTCATTTTCAAATGACAGCAATTAACTAGAAAATTATTCTACTATTGAAAAGACTGTGCATCAGATATTATAATAAATCATTTACTGAAAACTAATAGAGTTTAAATTAAATTCATTTATAATTAAATTCAAAGGAACCTTGAACATACTGCTTGATTTCAAAAAAATTTGTTTGATATAAATTCCAGTAGTATTAACACTTCAAATAAGTGTCACACAAAGATTTGTATACTGTGTACAAGAACTGAATGAATTTAGCCAATTTTCCTAGATTAAATCATTTAATGAAATTGGAAAGTAAGAGTTTTACTCCTCTTTTTCATAAGATTACTGGTGTAAACAAATTGTAAAAATGAATCTAAAGATTATTGAAATCTTTGCTGTGGAATGATACCATAGAAATGAAAGAACATATAACCAAACATCATTTAGTTAAGTCTCCATTTTACAAAAGAGATTTGATTGATACCCCCATTTCTTACACGGAAACTCTTTTTTCACATAGAGCTACATAGGTATGGGATAGTCTTTCGGGGTCTGTGACCTATGCAACACCAAGCAATTCTCAGACACCAGCAGAATGTCCAAGGATTTAACTCAATTCTGACATTATCCATTGGAGACAGCATCAGATTCCACAGGTTAAGGGTTCAGTCCTACAAGTCAGCCCTTCACCCTCTAACTTCAGATGGCAATCACAAGCCCCAGACTGTTACCTGCACTTGTGGCTCAACAGCTACAGATTAGAGGTTCCAATGACCTCCTCCTTAGGTTTGATTAATTTCTAGAAGGGCTCACAGAACTCAAGGAAAGACTTACATTTACCAGTTTATTAAAGAATATGATAATGATACAAATCATCAGCCAGATGAAAAGATATGAAGAGCAAGGTTAAACAAAAGAGCTTCTGTCCTCATGGAGCTGGGAGCCTGGCTTGGTGGCATGTGGAAGCATTCTGGTTTCCCAAGAGTGGAAGCTCTCCAGAAATACCAAAAAGCTCCCCCCTTGCCTTTAATGGAAACTTCATTACATAGTCATGATTAACTAAGTCATTGGCCATAGGCTGATTCAACCTAGACATCCCCTCTGCTCCCCAGAAATCTGGGGGGGCGGGGGTTACTGAAAGTTCCAATCTTCTAATCAAATGGTTGGTTCTCCTGGCAACTAGCCCCCATCCTTTGGTGGGATCCAAAAGTCACCTTGTTAACATAAGAAAGACACCTTTATCACTTTCAACACAGGAAATTCCAAGAGTTTGGGGAGCTGTGAGATAGGAACTGTGGATGAAGACCAGATATATATGAGAAATTAAAATAAATATGAATTATAAATCACACTATCACAGATGGCATCAGAGAGTAAATAAGCAAATATATAATATTAGAGAGAATAAAGACACAGAGCGTTTTCATGTAGTCATTGATCCATGGAATTCTTGTAGCCATGGGACAAGCCTTCCATTCCCCAACCACTGAGGGCACCAACCATCCATACTGGAAGTCTGATCACTGGTATATATTTTAATATATTAGAAATAATCAGTGTCTGATTTTATTCTGAAGCAGGTTTTGATGAGAGAAGGGGTGTGGGTACTTGAAAAATGCTAAGTTAGGAGACAGACTGGGAAAATAAGCTCCTAGTCCAGCATTTAAACACCTTAGAATAACAACTTACTTAAACCATATAATTAAATTAACAGTATAGTTGAAAAATCAAGGCTATATTTGTTCAATAATAAAAAGAAGAAAAAAAATCACAAATTATTTATGAAATAAAGAAGAGAACTTTGGCAGCTTTATTTTATTTACTTAATTTTAAGAAAAGATTATGTACTGTTTGTTGGCTAACTGAACATAAAAAATTTAATAAAAGATTATGTAAAATAATTTGAATAATTTCACACAAATTTTAATAGGATGAAAACACAAAATGATTTATATGAAGTCAATCAATTAAGAAGCATGAATGAGTACTTACTTTAAGATTAATATATTCAGAAATTTTTCTAGAGAATATTAAACAGCTTGAAACAAGCACAGGTTTTGGAGCAGGTAGATCTGGTTTCAAAACTTAGGTCCTTCATTTAGGAGTAACTTGGGAAAGTTGTGTATCTGTATCTATATCTGTATCTATCTATATCATCTATATCTATATCTATATCTATATCTATATCTATATCTATATCTATATCTATCATCTATATCTCTTCCTCTCTTGCCTTACCTTAAAAATAGGGAGTATGAAAATCAGAAATACTGTATGAAAAGTGTCTAAGCGTATCTGTGAGTATCATGAATTACTTTACAATTACTACTTGTATTGCTGCTACTACTACTACTGCTATTAATTATATTCTTACTAACACTGGCTTTCACAAGTATAAAACAAGGATCATAGATTTTGCTGGAGAAGAAAGAGTAGTGGGTAAAAAGTAAAGAGATCAGAAGAAAATTGAGTGAACAGTTTACGGCTACTTTGAAATTAGGAATGATATATTTTAGAGAAAACAGAGAATGAAAATAAGAAGGCTTTATTGAAGATCTAGGGCTTGACCAATACTTTAGAATGAGCAAGATCTGGTTGGCGAAGGAAAGATGCAACTATTCTAATGATAAAATTTAAGTAGGAGTGAAGACACAGTGAGAGTAAGATATCATCCTAATTGGAGTGGCTCTAGAGAATACAGGCTCATTTTGATGATTCACTGTGATCATGCATCATATCACAGACAACATACTTTTGGTATTTTAATTGTGATAATGTATGCATAACATAAAACTTACCATTTTAGCCATTTTATTTCTTTTTTCATTTTAACGATTTCAAATTGTACAATTTAGTGGAATCATATTCACAATTTTGTATAACCATCACCAGTTATTTCCAAATTTTTATTTCCAAATTTTTCATTAGAAACTTTTTAATCATTAAGCAATTACTCCCTATCCCCTCTCCGCACAACCTTGGTAACCTCTAATCTATTTTCTGTCTCTGTGAATTTGCCTATTCTAGGTAGTTCATATGAGTGGTCGCATAGGATATTTGTCCTTTTGTGTCTGATTTACTTCACTTAACCATAATGTCTTCAAACTTCATCCATATAATACCATGTATCAGACTAATATCCCATTATATATTATATACACCATACTTTTTTATTCATTCATAGGTTGTTTCTACTTTTTGACTATTGAGAATTATGCGGCAATGAACAGTGGTATACACATATATGTTCAAGACCCTGCCTTCAATTCCTTGGGTATATACTTAAGCATGAAATTGCTGGGTCATATGGTAATTCTATGTTTAGCTTTTGAGAAGCAGCTAAACTTTTTTCATAGAGTTACAACATTTTACATTCCCATCAGCAAGGCACAGGAATAACAATTTCTCCAAATCCTTGCCAATATTTGTTATTTTTCATTTGTTTCTTTATTTGATAATAGCCACCTTAATAGATGTGAAGTATCTCATTGGGTTTGATTTGCATTTACCTAATGACTAGTAAAGTTCAGCATCTTTTCATGTGCAATATTGGCCATTATATGTGCTCTTTGGAAAAATGTCTATTCAGATACTCTGTCAATTTTTTTCCCCAAGATATATTTATTTATTTGAGAGAGACAGAGAGAGAAATTGCAGGGGGGAGGGGCAGAGAGAGTTTTAAGCAGATTCTGCACTGAGCATGGTGCATGACCCGGGGCTTGACCTCATGACCCTGAGACCACAACCAGAGTGGAAACCAAGAGCCAGATGTCCAGCCAACTGTGCCACCCAGATGCCCAGTCCTCTGCCAATTTTGTAATCAGATTGTTTTTGTTTTGGGGTGCCTGGGTGGCTCAGTCGTTAAGCATCTGCCTTCAGCTCAGGGCGGAATCCCAGCATTCTGGGATCAAGCCCCACATCAGGCTCCTCCACTGGAAGCCTGCTTCTTCCTCTCCCACTTCCCCTGCTTGTGTTCCCTCTCTCGCTGGCTGTCTCTATCTCTGTCACATAAATAAATAAAATCTTTTTTTTTTTAAAGATTTTATTTATTTATTTGACAGAGACAGCCAGCGAGAGAGGGAACACAAGCAGGGGGAGTGGGAGAGGAAGAAGCAGGCTCCCAGCAGAAGAGCCTGATGTGGGGCTCGATCCCAGAACGCTGGGATCACGCCCTGAGCCAAAGGCAGACGCTTAACGACTGCGCCACCCAGGCGCCCCAAATAAATAAAATCTTAAAAAAAAATTGTTTTTGTTTTGTTACTGGGTTGTACAAATTCTTTATATATTTTGGATATTACCTCCTTATCAGATACATGATTTGAAAACCATATTTTTTAAATAGGACACAAAAAGGACAAACCATCCCTAGAAACATGGAGAATATGGACTACTTAAAAATTAAAAAATTCTGTTCATTAAAAGACGCTATTAATTTGTAGATACTGAGGAGATTATTTGCAAAACACAAAATATCTGGGACATATGATGAACTTTTGTAAATCTATAAGAAAAGAGTAGAATAGAAAAGTGAGCAAGAAATTTAAGTATTTCACAAAGGGAATAAGCTAACATCTAGTAAACAATTAAAAGTTATCAAGCTCATTATACTATGAAGTATAAAATAAAGCCAAAGTATAAATTAAATCATGCCAGAGGTATAAAATTAGATTAAAAATTACCTGATAATACTACCTGTGGAAATAATTGTGGCATGTTCATAGTTTGAGATGAATAAATAAACTGTACTTGACACAATATATGAGAGGATGAAGGGAATCACAGAAGCCATGTAATTCATGATTCTATTTAGATTTTAAAAATACCAAAATTAATGTATAAAAGCTGCACAAAATTTATAAAATAAAAGGTTTACAGGTATTGGGAAGAAATCAGTTGGAAACTTCCATTCTTAAGAGAAAGAAAACATGTGACAGGAGCCTCACATTCACCTCAGCTTTCTTCTTCAGGGTAATTTTCGAACAGTAGCAAAATGTATATCCCAAGCACAGAGTGCCAGCCTTACTGAGAAGAGAAGGAAGGGAAAGTTACGTAGGGAAAGACACTGAATTAAAGGAAAATGCATTAAAGCAGACCCAGGATTCTGTGTAAAAATTTACTTCAGGTTACTTGGCTGACTTCTGAGGTGTCCATGTACAAGGTGGGACAATGCAGTTCTGGGAGGAAGAACACTAAAAAGAAAGAGAATTGAAGAAAATACGGACCAAATAGCTTAACTTATGGAGAATTTCAACAGATATTTAACATCTACAAAAATAGTTCAAACAAACATTCTATTAAATAGTATGACTAAAATTAAGAATCATTAGATATAATTAACAACTAACTACAGAAGATGAAGAGTAGTAAACACAATGCTGAACAATAGAAAATGTCGAAACAGAAACACAGAGGGAAAAGATAAGAAATGGGCCATTGGGAAAAAAGTCTAATATATGTGTAAATAGAGGACAGAGATGACGGGGTGATGGGAAAGATCTATAGGTCCACCTAGATGGAAGTTTACAGCGGTGTTTAAATGCATAAAATTTCATTGAATTGTACTGCTAAGATTTGTGCACTTTATTAAATGTAATTTATAACTGACTAAAATGAATTACATAGAAAAGCAATGATAGTTAATGTTATCATTGAATTTGACCCATTGGCTAATGATATGAAGCAGGAGGAAGCTTTTTACTGGAAAATAAAGTAATTTTTAAAAAGTCTTGAGTTTATGAGGCCATCTATTTTTCCACTGGAATAGTTAATATGATTAACAATGATAGCTAATATAAATATTTGGGCCAATTTTACCTTTTTATGCAATACAGTTTGGGACACAAATTTTACAGCCTCTCATATAAAACCTTACCATCTAGAAGCTGAAAGGGAGATAGACAACAGAAGGTAAATCTTCTAGAGTAAGAAAAGTAGAATAGAACTGTGGAACAGACAAATTTAATATTTACTATGTCCAGTACTCACAAGCAAACTTATTGGCTAATGACATAGAGCATTTTATATAATTAATGAAGTCTGCATTTGAATTGCAAAATACTGAACTTGGTCCATTTGGTGGACCAACTCACTGAACTAAAGAATGAACCTAACCGCAGATATTAATACATCACCAGGTGCTATTCTTTTATTGCCCTTATATATACATAGATTCTCATGGAGGAACACAAATACTGTTTATGTATGAAATGTCATTGGTAAAAGATAGACCTGTATGGGTGATGAAATGGCAAGTATTTTTTTTTTAAAGATTTTATTTATTTATTTGACAGAGAGAGAGACAGCTAGCAAGAGAGGGAACACAAGCAGGGGGAGTGGGAGAGGAAGAAGCAGGCTCCCAGAGAAGCAGGGAGCCCGATTCAGGGCTCGAAACCAGAACCCTGGAATCACGCCCTGAGCTGAAGGCAGACACTTAATGACTGGGCCACCCAGGTGCCCCTGAAATGGCAAATATTATAAAATGAAGATAGACAAAGAAAATCTTATGATTTCAACAAAACTGTGACTTGGAGAAAAGACAAAGTTCTAGTTAGACATATTATATTAGCATACTTTGGGAAATGTAAAGATCTTGTAATATGGCTCTCCTGGAAGGCAACAATCTGTTCTAATATAGAATTCATTCATGCCAACAAATTGGGCAATCTGGAAGAAATGGATAAATTCCTAGAAACATATAAACGATCAAAGCTGAAACAGGAAGAAATAGAAAACTTGAACAGATCCATAACCAGCAAAGATATTGAATCAGTAATAAAAAATCTCCCAAAAAACAAGAGTCTAGGGCTGAATGGCTTCTCAGGGAAATTCTACCAAACATTTAAAGAAGAGTTAACACCTTTTCTTTAACTGTTCCAAAAAATAGAAATGGAAGGAAAACTTCCAAACTCATTACAGGATGCCAGCATTACCTTGATTTCAAAACTACACAGCGATCCCATTAAAAAGGAGAATTACAGACCAATATCCCTGATGAACATGGATGTAAAAATTATCAACAAGATACTAGCAAATTTAATCCAACAGTACATTAAAAGAATTATTCACCACAATCAACTGGGATTTATTCCTGGGCTGCAGGAGTGATTCAATATCTGCAAATCAGTCAATGTGATACACCACATTGATAAAAGAAAGGATAAGAACCATATGATCCTCTCCATAGAAGCAGAAAAAGCATTTGACAAAATGCAGTATCCTTTCTTGATAAAAACCCTCAAGAAAATAGGGATAGAAGGAACATACCTCAACATCATAAGGCCATATATGAAAGACCCACAGTGAATATCATCCTCAATGGGGAAAAATTGAGGGCTTTTCTCCTAAGGTCGGGAACATGACAGGGATGTCCACTCTCACCACTGTTCAACATAGTACTAGAAGTCCTAGCCTCAGCAATCAGACAACAAAAAAATAATAATAGGCATCCAAATCAGCAAAGAAGAGGTCAAACTTTCATCTTCACAGATGACATGATTCTCTATGCTGAAAACCTGAGAGACTCCACCAAAAAATTGCTAGAACTGATAAATGAATTCAGTAAAGTGACAGGCTATAAAATCAACATACAGAACCTATTGCATTTCTATACACCAATAATGAAGCAGGAGAAAAAGAAACCAAGGCATCAATCCCATCGACAATTGTACCAAAAATGATAAGATACCTAGGAATAAACCTAACAAAAGAGGTAAAGGATCTATACTCTGAAAACTATAGAACACTTATGAAAGATATTGAAGAAGACACAAAGAAATGGAAAGACATTCCATGCACATGGATTAGAAGAGCATATATTGCTAAAATATCTATACTACTCAAAGCAATCTACACATTTAATGCAATCCCTATCAAAATAGCAGCAGCATTTTTCACAGAGCTAGAACAAACAATTCTAAAATTTGTATGGAACCAGAAAAGACCCCAAATAGCCAAAATAATGTTGAAAAGGAAAAGCAAAGAAGGAGGCATCACAATTCTGGATGTCAAGCTGTATTACAAACTTGTAGTAATCAAAACACTATGGTACTGGCACAAAAACAGACACATAGATCAATGGAACAGAACAGAGAACCCAAAGATGGACCTACAAATATATATGGTCAACTAATCTTTGACAAAGCAGGAAAGAATATCCAATAGAAAAAAAGAGTCCTTTCAACAAATGGTGTTGGGAAACCTGGACAGCAACTTGCAGAACAATGAAACTGGACCACTTTCTTACACCATACACAAAAATAAATTCGAAATGGATGAAAGACCTAAATGTGAGATAGGAAACCCTCAAAATCCTAGAGGAGACCATAAGCAGCAACCTCTTTGACCTCGGCCATAGCAACTTCTTGCTAGATATGTCTCCAGAGACAAGAGAAACAAAGGCAAAAATGAACTATTGGGACTTCATCAAGATACAAAGCTTTTGCACAGCAAAGGAAACAGTTAACAAAACCAAAGACAACTGGAAGAATGGGAGAAGATATGTGAAAATAACTTATAAGATAAAGGGTTAGTATCCAAAATCTCTAAAGAACTTACCAAACTCAACACCCAAAGAACAAATAATCCAATCAAGAAATGGGAAGAAGACATGAACAGACATTTCTGCAAAGAAGACATAAATATATATAATGGAATTTTACCCAGCTGTAAAAAAGGATGCAATCTTGCCACTTGCAATTATGTGTATGGAACTAGACAATATTATACTAAATGAAATAAATCAGTCAGAAAAAGACAAATATCATATGATTTCACTCATATGTGGAATTTAAGAAACGAAACAGATGAACATAGGGGAAGGGAAGAAAAAATAAAATAGAAACACAGAGAGAGGTGTACCACAAGATACCCTTTACTGTAGAGGACAATGTGAGGGTTTCTGGAGGAGAGGTCGGGGGCATGTGCTAAATAGATGATGGACATTAAGAAGGGCACTTATTGGGATGAGCACTGGGTATTATATGTAAGTGTTTAATAACTAAATTCTACTCCTGAAACCAGGACTATAGTATATGTTATCTAACTTGAATTTAAATAAAAACTTAGAGGAAAAAAAATCCAGCACAATGCAGCGGTGATAAATAAGTAAGTAAGTAAGTAAATAAATAAATAAATAAATAAATAAATAAAGCCACAGATACATTAAGAATCTGAGGGATGAGGGTATAGACAGTGGTCAAAAAAAACTTCACGGAGGGGATAATATTCAATTTGAATATAGGAGGTTCAAGGTAGAGGCTGGTATGTAAGTAGAAAGGTAGAAAATTAGTTTGAAGGACAATGGTGAGCATTAGTTTATAATGTAGCTTAGATTATACATATAGTATAAAATTTATTATACTAGAAATTATGGCAATGAAAAACTTCAGGTATTTATTATGAGAGATTTAGTAGTACTGAACATAGGTTACCGGAAGTATTCATTTATTGCCCTCAATGCCTCAAAATATGGAACATTAATTTGTTTTATATTTTGTTTTATTTTTCTGTGTATAAATCTTGAGTGTTCTTTTTGCATTAGATATAAGTATTTGTGATTTTATGCATGTGCATTTGGCTGGCTCTGTCTCAAACCAAATTACTTGATAGGAATATTGACACTTTTTTTTCCCAATATGTTTAATTTCCCCTTACAGCTAAGCAATTTTAGAGTTGGTTTTGTGTTTGTTTGCTCAGATAGGCAGAACAAATACACTAATCGGTTTTGAATGTGAATTGTGAATGGTGTTCAGCTAAACTGTAGGATTTTTCATGATATTATTTCTAAAGATAATCAGTTAGTTGGCTTCAAATGAATGGCTATTTGTTAACTCAATTACTTATGTAGGAAGTATAAAGGATGGAAAAGTGGGGGGCCAGTGGAAAGTACTTCACATAAAGCAGAGGAAAGCTTTTTACTGGAAAATAAAATAAAAAAATCTTGAGTTTATGAGACCATTTATTTCACCATTAGGAAACCAATTATCCCTAAACTAGCACTTTTACCTCGGAGGGAAGAAAGGAAACCAAAACAAAACAAACATGGGTTTGCTGAACTCTTACTATGTGCCAGGAATTGAGGTTGTAATATAGTTCAAAATCGTAAAATACTTCATTCAGTTCTATCTCTTTGAGAAAAGGGAGTTATCTTTCCCATTTTCTAAATGAGAATGAGGAACTTCAATAGAAATAAAGCTGCTTGGACAACTAATACGGTTTGAATGTCTATGTGACCAGGTATCAGAATTCAACGGGGAGAAGCTTGCTATTATGTAAGCTAGTAGTTTTTCTGATTCCTGCCCAGAGGGTCTCCTGTGTACTCTAGAGACAAGGAGGGTCTAAAAGTTTTACATATCTTCTGCCATTCCCCATCCTGTAGATACTTTCAAAACCCCTAAAATAAGTGGAAGAATAACTGAAACACAACATATCTCCGCATCATCTTTATATTTTAATAATTCACACAAACCTGGCTCTTTCCCATTGATTTATCTTCTATTTCACTAATTTCCTTCCTCTTCTTGTGACTATGTATTTCTAATATGATATCTAATTAGTCTATTGATTTATTATTTTCAGTTTTAGAATATCCAATTGACTCATATTTTATTGATTCTGGTTTCTTCTGTAATTATCCATGTTTACCTCTGTTTTTCTGAATATACATAGTTATTGTAATATCCCTGTCTAAAATTCCATACCTGAATCCCCTTTGAATTTATTTCTATTGCCAATTTTTCTTGTTCAATCATTTTTTAGCAAGTCATTTTGAATTGAACACAGAATATTGAGTCTGAAATTTGGTTAAGTTTCTAGAAGATATTGTCTTCCTCTACGGAAGATTATATTTTCTTCTGCCATGCAGAAAGAACACAAGGACGTCATTTCTTCCTACCTTGGTTTTATGCTTTTCAATGGTTGTCATATTTAATCTTGATCCTTTTTCTTAATTATTTATTTGTTATATTTCATCTTAATCCATTACTTCTAAGATGTGGCCCTTCCTGGATTTCAACTAACAAAATCAACACCTCTACCTTGGGTGAGCTCTAAACTCAACTCCTGCCACTGGCATCACATAGTAGCTAAAATTTCTGCTCAGCACTTTAGTCTTCAATGCCGCTTTCTATGAAGGTATTTGTTTTTACCAGTTTGGTTATGCGCATTTGCATTCTAGGGTTCAGTAAGAACCTTGAGGGAGAATTTGAACACAGAGTTTGGGGCTCATGTTGCTGAATTCCCTCTTCCCTTTGATGTGACCCTTCAAATCACAGACTAGCTGCCCTGAACTCCTGTCTTTCTTCTTAATTAAGACTACAGTTTTCTGCTGTAACTCTGCTTTCTAGAACTGTCAGCAATAATTTCCTTAGGGGGAAAAACCCCAGGATGAATGTGGAGCTAATCTTCCCTTCCCTTAGGGATTGCAGCCTGTCCCATTCTGCCTTTGCTGGTTTCTCTCCACTGTTTTAAAAAACTTGGGACACGTACACACTTTGTCCTTTCTATAAGAAGTTAGGCCAATAGAAGCTAGCTAGCCCTGGCTGACTCTTCTAATTATATATATTTCAATTACTAGAAAAATGATTAAAAACAAAAAGAATAAACAGGAATAATAGCATTTATGAAAAATACATTAGTTTTGGAGGTGAACATGTTCTCTGTGTGGAGACTAAATTAGAAATTGAGAGACTTATGTTATTCCTACTTTAGTTAAATCATTTTTGCCCTGGTCCTTATGACATTGGTGTTCTATACTCAGAAGAGAACTATGTGTCAAAAAATCATCCTCATTTCTTTCTTAATGCTCATTAGATCTGGGCAAGTCATTAATCATTGGTTTTCTAATCTATTAAGTATTCATACTTTACAGTTTTGTTTTGAAAAAATGTGGTGATATCATATTAATCTGTGCATTGATTTATTCAATAACGCTACCTATTATGTGCGAGGTTTCTTTCTAATTGTGAAGGGTAGAGAAGGTAGCAAAGAGATAAAGCCCTTAATTTCATAAAGCTCAAAAGTTTTTGAAAAGGAGACAGCATAAGTAAGTGAAATACATAAATATGATCACTTCGTATTTTAAATAAGATAATTTGATAGAAAATGGTCAATGTGGAAGGGAGACTAACATTAGATAAGCAAGCCTTACCTAAGCTTGGCATTTTAACTAAGACAAAAAACACGCAAAAACTGAAGACACTTCAGAGAGAGAGAATGCCAATGACAAAGGTTTTGAGAGACACTTTGTCTTAAAAGAGAAAACAATGGTCAGTGGGGCTAAAATATAATAAAGTAGGAAGAAAATGGAATAATAATAATAATAATAATAATAATAATAATAATAATAATAAAAGAGGGGCACCTGGTTGGCTGAGTTGGATAAGTGTCTGCCTTTGGTTCAGGTCATGTTCCCAAGGTCCTGGGATCGAGCCCTATGTCTGGCTCCCTGCTTAGCAGGGAGCCTGCTTCTCTCTCTCTCTCTGCCTGCCACTCTGCCGGCTTGCTCTCTCTCTGTCAAATAAACAAATAAAATCTTAAAAAAAAAATAAAAGAGGCAGAGTGAGATCTAGTAAGATATTGCAGACCATTTGAGGGTTTTTTTGTTTGTTTGTTTGTTTGTTTGTTTATATAAAGTATAATGGAACCCATAGTGCAGTTACAGACAGGTGAATGCCATGATATGATTTATGTAAAGACAAATTAAATAAAAATCACCTTCACTGCTGCTGTGTAAAGAAGGAGATGGATCTCCAGAATGGAGTAGGAGAACCATTAGGAAAATACAATAGTTCTTGTGAGATTTGATGCTGGTTTAGATTAGACTGAAGAGATTAGAGATGGATAAATACAGATAATTCAGGATACATTTTGGATTTAGAATTCACCTTTGTGGTTGAAGGAAATATAAGGGGTAGGGATAAAAAGGGAAATCAAGAGTAATTTTTAGTTTTTATTCATAAAATTATATTTAACACCACAAAACCACACTTAAAAATATGGCTATTTAATAATATTTCTAAGGGGTCATAGAAATTACATTGAAAAAATCTTTACACGTGTGTCATTGAACTGTAGAGATAAGCTAATGCTATTTTTAATATAGTTTTATTTAGTTTATTTAGTTCTATTTATTTAGACTTCAAAATTACTCTCACTAAACTGCTCTAACATAAAAATATGCAAGCACTTCAAATGAGTGGTTAACTGTTGGTCAATATAGCCAAACAAAACTGATGCAAATGTGTAACTTGAAAGGGAAAGCATGAAATTTAAATTAGGTATCAGTCACGTACAATTAATCATCCAGTGCAGTTTTCAACAGCCTTCGAGGTTTGGATTTCATTGATGATAATTGCATCCATTGAAAAGACCTACATCTTTTTTTTAAAAAAATTAAATATTTCTGATATCATGTTATAAAATATGAATTACATAGTGTTCTAATAATTAAAAAATTTCTTCCTGATTTAAGGCATTTGAACGATTTTGAGAAATTCAAGTCTTGAAAAGTTCAGAACCAATTAAATAACCTGATCTATTTTTAAGCTAATCTGTATAATGGAAAACAACTAAGTTAATAGGTTCAAAATCATGCTAATAATAAACGCATTATTCCCCAGGAATTTCTCATGAATTTCCTTTCCTCCCTAGCTTTTATATACTCCTTTGATTCTAAATGATCTTTTCCTCTCTAGTTCTCTCATACTCCTTTGATTCTAAATTAATACAAGAATGCCACAGAATCTCCTGAGTCATTTGGATATACAATACCAGAATTGTCTTCTGCATAATCTTTTCTTTCTTTTTTCTTTTTTTTTTTTAATGCAGAACTCACAGGACCAGGAGACTCTCAGAAATGCTTGCTTCCAGCCTGAGACCAAGTAGGTTAGACAGCAGGCTACCAATAGAAGGGCCCTAGACATCTAGATTCTAGATAATCATGGCTAGGATCCAAGTGGCAAGATACCACTTACAGCACATGGAATATTGGAATACTGATCAAATTAGCAAAGCCAAAGCTCAGAGATAGGAACACACATAGGGATCCAATTCCCACAGCTAAAACATGGAGAAAGCAACTTGGGATCTAGAAGAAAGCCCAGTTATAATAATTAGAGGAAAAATCAGGGCCAAATAGAGATAAAGTGTTGTGTAAGATGTGCTTAATTAGCCCCTTAGTGTAGGGTTAGGCCAGAGACAGCTTATGATTTATAGATGAGAATTAAGCCATCCCAGTTTTGAAGGAAGAAAAGTATTCCAGATAGATTCTTCCATGTTGTCCTTCAAGGAGCAAATGAAACTCAGAAATAATGCCTAAGAACACATGTTCATAAATATATAAATAGTAAAACTGTCAACATTTTTTTTAATGTTTCCTAAATAATTAAAGAATTTTTCACTGTTTGCAACCTGTGAATTTAGACAATTTTGTTTCCAGTAATATTCCTGGCTAGATATCTTAAGACATTCTCCCTTTAAAAAATAACATAAAATTCTGGCTAAAATATTTTATGCAATTTTGTCAAACACATAAAAGAGCTAGCTTGAGGGTAAGTGAATGCTGGAGCACAAGGAGGAATGGACAGTGGTGAACAAAGGTCAGCAGCATACTAAAGTTACTATTGCTTTGAGGGTGGTTGCAAAACTTGTGAATCTTGAGCTTTGAGCTTTGGTTTGCAGAACAAAATGCCCAGACACTACGCTACTAGGGGAGTCATATAGGAAGCCATCCTCCTTAAAGTTGGGACTCCAAATGCCTACAACCTCATTGTGAGGCCAACCAGGAGTAAATCCATTCTGAATCCTTATCATGCAGAGAATATCTTCAAAGTACTGAAGAGGTCAAATGCCAAGAGGGAATCCTGCACTCAGTGAAAATATGTTTCAAAAACCAGTATGAAATAAAGACAATATTAAGTTAAAAATTTGGAGACTAAAATTGGCAGACCGTACTAGAAAAATTCTATGGGATGTACTTTAGGCAGAAGGAATGTGTTCCAAGCAGGATACAAATGAAAAGGAATAGCTAAAAATGGGGTAGGTACTTTAACATATCTAAATGCATATTAACTACATACACAAATTAACAATCATTTCATTGTACATGGACATGAATTATATTAAGAGTAAAATTAAAAATAAATAAGACAAACAAAAAATAGAAGAGTCAAGTGAAGACCAATGCCAAGAGTAGACTATGAAACAAGGATTATGATTAATCAGTTCTCTGCTCCAGAATGGAAATAATGAAAGTCAACGTACTTCATGTTAAAAATCCATTATAAAGGCATTATATATTTTTATGTATATTGTTTACAATAGTATATAAATATGACAATGCTTAGTAATAAATTCAATAATTTACTGAATTTATAATTTTATAATTCAATAATTATAAAACAAATTGTTATGTTATCATGGATAAATAAGGAATCAAGGAAGAACAAATAAATAAATATGCCATGTTCAAGACTGGAAGAATAATGTAATTTCCACCATAATCATGTGTAGTATTGATATGATCCCAATCATAATAATGTATGGTGATTCTGTGGACATTGACAAAAAGATCTAAAATTCTTCTTGAATAAAAACAATATAGTAGCACTAATTCTAACAGATATCAAGAATATATATCAATGCATAGAGGTAAACAGAACATTAGGATAGAATAGAAAACCCCAAAATAGACCCAGTTGCAATATGAACACTTCTTTGTACAGATCAGTGAGTAAAGGATTAATTTCTCAATGAATGATGCTGAAACAACTGGGCATTTATAAGAGAAAAAAATGGTACTGGACACCCACTTCATACTAGACAGAAACAGCCTCAGATGAAATAAAGATAATAATGGAAAAATGTTTATGCATTCAAATTATGGATATACTTTAAAAGACACATGCACTAAGAGGAAAGGAAAATTTTGATAAAGTTGAAGACATTAAGATGAGAACTTCTGCTCATCAAATAGCAGCATTACAACTGTAAAAACAGATCAACAATTAGAGAAGATTTTGGCTTCAAAAATGCTTAATATAGGACTGGTATGTTACATGAAAACTCTAATAAAGCAAAATGAAAAATATAAATGTGGGCGCCTGGGTGGCTCAGTTGGCTAAGCATCTGCCTTCGCCTCAGGTCATGATCCCAGAGTCCTGGGATCGAGCCCCGTGTCGGGCTCCCTGCTCAGTGGGGAGTCTGCTTCTCCCTCTGCCCCTCCCCCCAATCGTGCTCGCTCTCTCCCTCTCTCTCTCAAAAATAAATAAATAAAATCTTTTAAAAAAGAAAAATATAAATTGATATGTTTATAAAAATAGGGGCACTTGGGGGGCTCAGTCAGTTAAGTGTCCAACTTGATCTCAGCCCAAGCCTTGATCTCAGGGTCATGTGTTCAAGCCCCAAGTTGGGCTCTGCACTGGACATGGAGTCTACTTAAAAAAAAATAACTGAAATAAAATAAAACAAAATAAAAAGTATATAGTGATGTAAATGGATGAACTATAGCTGCATATGTCGATATGGATGAATCCCAAACAGAACAGAACAGTGAAAAAACAGATCACAAAATAATTCATACGGTGTTCTTTTAATTGTCTAACATTTAAAAAGTCACAATGAAATTATATTGTTTAAGGTTGAACCCATGGATTGTAAAACTCCAAAGAAAAGCAATGGTATAATTATCACAAAAATGGGGATACTGGCTAACTCAGGGACAGAAGAAAATGTTCTGAGTTGCACTATGCAACTTGGCAGGTTCTTCTTACACCAACAGGGGTACATATTAACAACTACCTAAGCTATATTTGACTATAGTATAGAGAATACTAAACCTATTTACATATTAAATGCTATGCTGTGTTAATTTGGGTTACTGTTTTCAGTTGTTCGATATCTTCTGCCTTGTGCAGGTGGGCACAATATTTCCTTCCAATATTTATACTGGTCTTGGCCATGACTTTTTTGGCCAAAGGAATATGGAAAGAAGTTACAGTACATTAGTTCTGAGCTGAAGTCACAGAGGTGTTATGTTTTTCTGTTCAACTATTCTTTAGTCCTGTGATCTGCCATGAGAAGAGTGTGTTTCAGATTTTTGTTGATTCAAGGAGAATGTGGAGTGGTAAAGTAGAACTAAACCAGATCCACAGTCTGGATCTAGGTCAAGTACAATAGATCATGAGTGAGAAATAAGTACCAATTGTAAAAGCCACAGGGTGTGGGTGATTTGTTTCAAAATATCATTGCAGGAATAGTTAAGACATATTGGAACAGTCAAATGGAAATAATTAATTCTGCATTAGAGTAAAATGTTAAGCAAAGCATGACAGAGCAGATGACATTTCACCTGGACCTTGAATGATGAGCTGACTTTGAACTGAACTGCCTAGATCCTTATCTTATATTTATCAATTCAATCAGTGTAATGGAGTATGAAAATGTATTGACTGGTAACTTAAATAATGTAATTACCAATATAGGTAATGAAATTGGAGAAAAGCTTTGGGAAAAGCATTTCCAAAATAATTATCAGTGTGGTGATGAGTGATACAATAAAGTTTACTGTGTGTTTTTAAAAGATAAAAACTTCACTTTGTAGCTCCCTAAATCAGTTTGTAATCTCTATTGTTAATCTCTGGAATATTATGATCTTATATATTTTTATGTCAGACTGTCTGGATAACCCCCTTCCCCTCACTGTCACCCACTAGGTTATATCCCTCTGTAATACATTCTCAAAGCCCTCTTCACTCCTCCTTTACATCGACAACCACTGCAATGACAAAATAACTTTTATAAGTATTTATTAAGTGTTTTGCTCTCCTTCTCTAATGGGTCCTAAATGGGGCCAGAGACTGTGTCTGTTTTGATCCCTATTATAGAATGCCTGGGGCATGAATGGCACTCAATAAATATTTACTGAAGAAGAGCATCAATAAATGAAGGAACATGGGCTTTGAAGTCAGATGAATCTAGATATGAAAACCTATTATATCTTTCACTAAATTTGGATCTTAGATAATTTATTCATGTTTTCAATGTTCTCAATTTGTCATATGCAAATTGGATATAGCCAGGATTGAAGAAATAGATGTAAACACATCACATAAATGGTAGTTCTCATTATTATTTAAATGCTTTATAGTACACATAGGAGTTTGGAAAAGAGACGTACATATACAGTTTTTTTTCCCAATTCAATTTGCTATAGAAGCTCCCAGGAAAAAATTCCTCATGCAGGAATAAGGACATTTGAATGAACAATATGTCTTTCCTGGGTCTTCCACTGCATAAATAATTGGTTTCTGCATTGCAAGTGGAGATCTAACAGCAGATTTCTATAATTGGCCTATGTATTCATCGTCTGTATTACCTAAACATCACCTTTCTGAGGTTATTCACTTTGCTTACTTGAAGCATTAACAAAGAACATAAATGGGAGCAAAAGAGTTCAGAAAGACTTTTCTTTCAAATGATTAAATTCATCTTCAGAAATATGATTTTGTATTTCATTCTATAATTACAGCATGTAAAGTTTGTCCTGAGAATTAAACACTTGGCTGCATCTTCCCATCTGTTTTCTGGAAAGCAAGTTTTCCTAGATTTTCACCTCTGCCCTCTCATGATCACCCTTCATTATAAAATAGTTTTTGCATCGTCTTCAAGCTGCCTGGCAATTTAGGAATCAGTAATGAGAAGGCTGGAGTTTATTTGTTAAATTGTTTGCTTGAATTATGCAGAAGTGCCTTGCTGTGCTTTAATTTAAACTAATAGCATTTCTTCTAATGCTATTACACAAATAAAATGCTGATAATTTAGCCCTTGTCTGCCCCCCACTTGTTTTCCAAATATGAGATTATATATTTGAGGTGAAAAAAGATAGAAATTTACATGTTTTCTTTAGCTAAGTAATATTATGCATATTGGAAATAATTGCTATTCTTCTTCAATATCTTCAGGCTACTTCATATGCAAGAAATCTCTAAATAGTGTTTTCCCTGTTCACGGAGAATACAACTAGGGGGATGATAAAATAGCTATGCTTTCATTCCTACAAGTGAATGTAGTTCAAAGACAGTTTTATCCCCCTAAAACAGAATTACATTAATTTATATATATATATATATATATATATATAAATTTGTGTGTAATTTATAAACCATACTCGTGTTAGTTTACAGTTCTGCAAGTTCTGACAAATACATATAGAGGTATGTTATCACCACTACAAAGAAGATATAGAATTACTCTACTACCCAAATAATTCCCTCATGCTATCTTTTCTACTCAACTGTTAACTCTACAACCTTTGAAAAACACGGAAATGTTCTCCTTAATTCAAAGAAGAAACATTTTTAAAAGAATTATAGATATTTGTATAGACATTTTTATTTATAGTCTGTTTTAATTTTATAGATTTTCACTCCTTTTACATCTAATCCAAACCTAGTATATTTTATGGGATTTTTATTTAATCACTATTCCCAGACTCATGCTCTGTAGAACATGTTTCTGCAGGATATGACTAGGTGTGCTATGAACAAATTGTTTCATGCCTTAGTAAGTTTAGAAATCTCTGAATTAAGCAATTTGTCTTTTCAGGGTCTTTTCTCCCTATGGTCACAATAAAATGCTTGTAGCATGGTTTCCATTGATCATTTGGATGCAGGGCAAGACATAGGAAACAATAGGCAAGTATGAGAAACAGATTTATTCCATTTAGAAATACAGTAGATAAAAAACAAAGTGGCTGAAACACACTAATTGAAATTTCTGTTTTGTGCATCAAAAATTACTGAGGATCTATATAAATTCAACCAGAATTTCATGCAGTTGTATATGACATAAACATATGTAAAGCAGTCTGTATTAAAGTGTGTGGATAGGAAGAACTTCCTCTAAGTCCTTATGACTATGGAGATTCAAAGCAAAAGTATGAGCACAGTATCTGAAATTGAGACTCAAAATTAGAAATTAGGAATGGACTTGAAAACTTGTGGAACATCAGCACAATACAAGCAATAGAAAGGGTTGTTGGTGTCAACGGAATTGAACGGAGTCTTATATTCAAGATGAAATGCTGCAATTGATTGCTTGCTTGTAACTGGCATTGGTGAATGTGTATTTCTTTGCTATAAATTAGTAAACTTACATTTACATGATGTCAGTGAATAAAGTTCCTCAAAGAGCATTTCCTCAGAGTAGTCATGAGATTTTTACATCGAAAGTTATCAGCTTCAAACTACTAATACTACCTCTCCCAATTTAAGGGGGAGAGGATGAAGGAGAGACTGGCAGTATACTTTGATGCTGCAATTTGATAAATAGCAATTACTCATCTAGCGTATGAATATCTTTGTTAAAAATGGGAAAGCAGTATACTTTGATGCTGCAATTTGATAAATAGCAATTACTCATTTAGCGTATGAATATCTTTGTTAAAAATGGGAAACATTTAGGGGCACCTCGGTGGCTCAGTCGGTTGAGCATCTGACTCTTAGTTTTGGCTCAGGTCATAGTTTTGGGGTTGTAAGCTTGAGCCCTGTATCAGGCTTTGAGCTCAGTGTGGAGTCTGCTTGAGATTCTCTCCCTCTGCCCCTCCCCCTGCTTGCATTCTTTCTCTCCCTTCCTCTCTCTCTCTAAAATAAGTAAAATCTTTTAAAAAAGGGACACACTTATATAAGCTTTAATATTATAGCAATCCATAGCTACATTTAAAATTAAGCACAATGGGTCAATTACAAGTCTAGTCAACTTTATGATTTGTAATTTCTTCAATAAAGGAATAACTGATATGAGAATTGCTCTCCTGTTCTGCACAATAAGAACCAGGACATATATGAAACAATAATTTTCAGACACTGAACTACAGGCATCAGAGAACTTTCTGCCTGATAAAAAAGATTTTTAAAATGAGGTAAATCCTAGAATTGCTACTGCTTAATCACTGGAGTCAGTTTTCAGATCATGGAGCATAGGACTGAGGAAATAAAGACTAGATCTTGGGAAGGCCAAGGGAGATAGAATTTATAGTTCATAATAGTAGATAAGAGGAGTGCACAAAGAGGGTAGGAAAAGAGAGGGAGGAAAGAGGGTTTGAGAGAGAGAGTAGGGGGGAAAGGAAGAGGAGGAAGAGGAGGAGAGTGAGGAAGAGGAGGAGTAGGCAGAAGCGGTGTGGCGGGGGGTGGGGGGAGAAGGAGAAGAAAGGAGGAGGAGGAGCAGAAGGAGGAGGAAGGGGAAGAGGGGAGGAGGAGATGAAGGGTGGAGGGAGGTAGGAGGAAGGGGAGAAGAAAAAAATGAAGAAGAAGAGGAGGAGGAGAGGGAAGAAAAAGAAGAGAAGGAAAAGAAAGGGATGAGAGGGATGAGAAGGAGAACATGTTTGGCTGTGTATTGATCTGTGTATGAATGGGAGGAAACACCCTGAAGCCTGTGAGAATAGAATTGGGTTTCCAAGATCTCACAAAGGGTGGGGAATGTTTCATGATGACTCCACCTTTGATGGAGAGATAGAATAATACATGAGTCTTTGGAGAGAGTCAAAACCAAGCTTAAACAAGCCTTAAAAATATCAGACTGATCTGTAAGTAATTGCATTCTGGAACAAACTTCAGCACACTTTAAAAAAAAATAAAAGAAAAAATTATGTAACACCCAAGAATATTAAATCCACTGTATTTGCAATGAAATCAACTAAATTAGCAGGCATGCAAACAGGTAGAAAAATATGACCCATGAGGATTTAAATCAATGAATAGAAACTGAACCAAAGGACAGAAATTATGGAAAACGTAATTCGTAATTTAAGACCTTAAAACAGCATTGAACCTACATATATTCAGTGAGGTAAAGAAAAAAGAAACACAGTGAGGAAAAGAATGGACAATGTTTTTAGATGTATATGTTTTAGAAATACAAATAACTGATATTTTTAAAAGTTCACTAGCTATCATGAAAAGCACATTAAGCACTGCAGAAGTCAGTAAACTTGAAGACACAGAGACAAAATGCGAGAACTCTTTTCTCACTTCTATCCTACATTATACTGAGAGTCCTAACCATTGTTATAATAGCAGGGAAAAAAGTAGACATACAATTATAAAAGAAGTAAAATGGTCTTTATTCACAGATGGCATGATTGATTGTTTATGCAGGAAACTGTTTAATCATCTACCAAAAAGTTACTACAACTAAAAAGTGAGTTTAGGAAGATCATAAAATGTCTACTTTAATATGTTAGCAATAAAAAATGGAAATTGAAAGTAATTTAACACTAATAATTTAATATCACATATTTTATCTATTATTTTCTTTTTTCAAGTTTTTATTTAAATTTCACTTCATTAACATACACTGTAATATTAGTTGCAGGCATAGAACTTAGTGATTCATCACTTACATACAACATCCAGTGCTCATCACAAGTGCCCTCATTAATACCCATAACCCATTTAACCCACCTCCCCTATCTCCCTTCAGCAACCCTCAATTTGTTCTCTAGAGTTAAGGATCTCCTTTATGGTTTGCTCCTCTTTTGTTTTTCTCCTATGTTCATCTGTTTTGTTTCTTAAATTTCACATGAGTGAAATCATATGGTATTTGTCTTTCTCTGACTGACTTATTTCGCTTAGGATAATATACCCTAGCTCCATCCATGTTGTTGCAAATGGCAAGATTTCATTCTTTTTTATGGCTGAGTAATATTCCATTGTGTGTGTGTGTGTGTGTGTGTGTGTGTGTGTGTGTGTGTGTGTGTAACTTCTTGACCCATTCATCAGTTGATGCACTTTTGGTCTCTTTCTGTAATTTGGCTATTGCTGATAATGCTGCTATAAACATTGGGGTGCATGCATCCCTCTGAATCAGTATTTTTGTATCCTTTGGGTAAATACCTAGTAGTGGAATTGCTGGATCATTGGGTAGTTCTATTTTTAACTTTCTGAGGAACCTCAATACAATTTCCCCTTTCTCCACATCCTTGCCAACATCCGTTTGTTCCTATGTTGTTAATTTTAGCCATTCTGACAGGTGCGAGGTGATATCTAATTGTTTTGTATTTCCCTGATGATGAGTTATGTTGAGCATTTATTCATGTGTCTGTTGGCCATCTGTATGTCTTCTTTGGAAAAATGTCTATTCATATTTTCTGCTTACTTTTTAATTAGATCATTCGTTTTTTGGGTGTTGAGTATTATAAGTTCTTTATATATTTTGGATACTAACTCATTATCAGATATGACATTTGCAAATATCTTCTCCCATTCTGAAGGTTGTCTTTTAGTTTTGTTGATTGTTTCCTTCACTGTGAAGAAGGTTTTATCTTGATGAAGTCCCAATAGTTCATTTTTGCTTTTGTTTCCCTTACCTCAGGAGACATATCTAGTTAAGAAGTTGCTATGGCCAATGTCAAAGAAGTTGCTGCCTGTGTTCTCCTCTAGGATTTTGAGGGTTTCCTATCTCACATTTAGGTCTTGAATCCATTTTGAATTTATTTTTGTATATGGTGTAAGAAAGTGGTCCGGTTTCATTCTTCTGCATGTCGGTGTACTGTTTTCCCACCACCATTTGCTGAAGGGATTGTCTTTTTCCTATTTCCTAAAGAATATCCTATTGGATATTCTTTCCTGCTTTATTGACGAATAGTTGACCATATAATTGTGGGCCCATTGTTGGGGTTCTCTATTCTGTTCCATTGATCTATGTGTTTGTTTTTGTGTCAGTATCATGCCGTCTTTTTGATTACAGCTTTGTAATACAGCTTGAAGTTTGGAATTGTGATGCCTCTTGCTTTGCTTTTCCTTTTCAACATTACTTTGGCTATTTGGGGTCTTTTCTGGTTTCATACAAATTTTAGAATTGTTTGTTCTAGCTCTGTGAAAAATGCTGGTGGTATTTTAATAGGGATTACATTGAATCTGTAAATCACTTTGGGTAGTATAGACATTTAAATGATATTTGTTCTTGCAGTACATGAGAATGGAATGTCTTTCTGTTTCTTTGTGTCTTCTTCAATTTCTTTCATAAATATTCTATAATTTTCAGGATACAGATATTTTATTCCTTTGTTTAGGTTTATTCCTAGGTATCTTATGGTTTTTTGGTCATTGTCAAAGGGATTGATTCCTTGATTTCTCTTTCTCCTGCTTCATTATTGGTGTATAGAAATGCGACAGATTTCTGCACATTGATTTTGTATGCTGTGACTTTACTGAATTCGTGTATCAGTTCTAGTAATTATTTGGTGGAGTCTTTCAGGTTTTCAACATAGAGTATCATGTCATCTGCAAAGAGTGAAAGTTTGACTTCTTCCTTGCTGATTTGTATGTCTATTATTTCTTTTTGCTGTCTGATTGCTGAAGCTAGGACTTTCAGTACTATGTTAAATTACAATGGTGAGAGAGGACATCCATGTCTTGTTCCTGACTGTAGAGGAAAAGCTCTGTTTTTCCTTACTGGGGGAAATATTAGCTGTGGGTCTTTTGTATATGGCCTTTATGATGTTGACGTATGGGACACCTGGGTGGCTCAGTTGGCTAAGCATATGCCTTTGGCTCAGGTCATGATCCCAGAGTCCTGGGCTCAAGCCCCATATCGGGCTCCCCAGTGAATGGGGAGTCTGCTTCTCCCTCTCCCTCCATCCCTCCCCACACTCATGCTCTCTCTCTCATAAATAAAATTAAATAAATAAAAGAAATGATGTTGAGTTATGTTCCCTCCATCTCTACTGTGTTGAGGGTTTTTATCAAGAATGGATGCTATACTTTGTCAAGTGCTTTTTATCCTTTCATTTATTAATGTGGTATATCACATTGAGTGATTTATAAATATTGAACCACAATTGTAGCCCAGTAATAAATTCCAATTAATTGTGGTGAATGATCCTTTTCATGTACTGTTGGATTTGACTCGCTGTTATTTTGTTGAGAATTTTTGCATCTATGCTCATTGGGGATATTGGTCTATAAGTCTCTTTTTTAGTGGGTTCTTTGGTTTTGGAATCAAGGCAATGCTGGCCTCCAAGAATGAGTTTGAAAGTTTTCTTTCCATTTCTATTTTTTGGAATAGTTTGAGAAGCATAGGTATTAATTCTTCTTTAAATGTTTGGTAGAATTTCCCTGGGAAGCCATCTAGCCTTGGACTTTTGTTTATTGGGAGATTTCCAATTCATTTTCTTTGATGGTTATGTAGCTATTCAAATTTTCTGTTTCTTCCTGTTTCAGTTTTGGTAGTTTTTATGTTTCTAGAAATTTATCCATTTCTTCCTGATTGTCCAATTTGTTGGCATATGATTTTTCATAATATTCTCTTATAGTTTGTATTTCTGTGGTGTTTGTTGATTTCTCCTCTCTCATTTGTGATTTTATTTATTTGGGTTCTTTCTCTTTTTGATAAGTCTGGCTAGGGTTTTATCAATTTTATTAATTATTTCAAAGAACAAGCCCCTAGTTTCATTGATCCATTCTAGTATTGTTCTTTTTCTAGCTCCTTTAGGTGTAAGGTTAGGTTGTGTATTTGAGATTTTTCTTATTTCTTGAGGTAGGCCGGTATTGCTATCTACTTCCCTCTTAATGACAGCTTTTGCTGCATCCCAAAGGTTTTGGACCATTGTATTTTCATTTTTATTTGTTTCTATGTATTTTTAATTTCTTTTTAAGTTTCCTGGTTGACCCATTAATTGTTTAGTAGCATATTGTTTAACCTCCATGTAGGTCTTTCCAATTTTTTTCTTGTGGTTGACTTGACGTTTCAAAGTATTGTGGTTGGAAAATATGCATCGTATGTTCTCAATCTTTTTGTACTTGTTGAGCCCTGATTTGTGACTCAATATGTGATCTATTCTGGAGAATCTCCCATACACAGTAGAAAAGAATGTGTGTTCTGCTGCTTTAAGATGAAATGTTCTGAATATATCTGTTAAGTCCATCTAGGCCAGTGTGTCATTTGAAGCCATTGTTTCCTTGCTGATTTTTTGCTTAAATGAGCTGACCATTACTGTAAGTGGGGTGTTGAAGTCCTCTACTATTATTGTATTATTATCAATGCGTTTCTTTATGATTGTTATTATTTTATATATTTGGGTACTCCCAAGTGGGGGGCATAAATATTTACAATTGTTAGATATTCTTGTTGGATAGTCCCCTTTATTATGATATAGTGCCTTTTTTCATCTCTTGTTACAGTCTTTGATTCAAAATCTAGTTGTCTGATAGAAATATTGCTACTCTGGCTTTCTTTTGACATCCATTTGCATTGTAAATGTTTCTCCATCCTCTCACTTTCAATCTGGAGGTGCCTTTGGGTCTAAAATGAGTCTCTTGTAGGCAGCATATAGATGGTTTTTATTTTTTTCATCAATTCTGATAAACTATGTCTTTTGATTAGGGCAATTAGTCCATTTAAATTCAGTGTAATTATCGATTGATATGAATTTAGTGCCATTTACTACTTCTTTTGTTGTTGTTTTTGGAGATTTTCTCTGTTCCTTTCTAGTCTGACACTTTGGTCTTTCTTCCCCAAAAAGTCCCCTTTAATATTTCTTGCAGGGATGGTTTCTGGTCACGAACTTCTTTAATTTTTTTTATAAAGTTTTAAAAAAGATTTTATTTATTTATTAGACAGAGAGAGAAACAGAGAGAGAGAGAGACAGACAGAGACGGAGAGAAAGCACAAGCAGGAGGAGCAGCAGAGGGAGAGGGAGAGGCAGACTCCCCACTGAGCAGGGAACCCAATGTGGGGCTTGATCCCAGGACTCTGGGATCATGACCTGAGCCTAAGGCAGACACTCAACCAACTGAGCCACCCAGGCACCCCACGAACTCCTTTAATTTTTGTTTGTCTGGAAAATTCTTTCTTTTTCTATTCTGAATTATAGCCTTGATGGATACAGTATCCTTGGCTGCGTATTTCTCCCATTCAGCACGTTGACTGTATCATGCCATTCTCTTCTGGCCTGCCAAGTTTCTGTGGAAAGATCTAGTGCTAACCTTATTTGTGTTTCCTTGCAAGTTAGGGACTTCATTTGTCTTGCTGCTTCTAGGATTTTTTCTTTATATTTTGAAAATTTAACTACAATAGGTCTTGGTATTGGTCTACTCTCATTGATTTTGATGGGAATTCTTTGTGCCCCCTCAATATAAATGTCTGTTTCCTTCCCCAGATTGGGAAGGTTTTCAGCTATAGTTTCCTCTAATAAATCTTCTGCCCCTTTTCTCTCCCTTCTTCTGGGACTCCTATGATAAGAATGTTATTACATTTGATGGCATCAGTGAGTTCCCTAAATCTACTTTCATGATCCAAGATTTTTCTTACCCTCTTTTTTGCAGCTTCATTATTTTCCATATCTTCTGAATTACTTATTTGTTCCTCTGTTTCTTCCATGCTTGTGGTCATTACATCCAGTTGGTTTTGAATCTGGGCTATTGCATATTTCATTCTGACCTGATTATTTTAAGCCCTTTTAACTCTGCTGTAAGGATATCCCTCATGTCTTCTGTGCTTTTCTCAAGCCCAGCTAGTATCCTTATGATTATTGCTTTAAATTCTTGGTCAGGTATATTACTTATATCTGATTAGATTATCTCCCTGGCTGTAACTTTTCTTGTTTTTACTTTTGGGATGAATTCCTCTACCTTGGCATTTTGTCTATGCCCCTGCCTTTCTCTCTGTGCTACGAAAGTCTGTTAGGCATGCTTGCCTAAGAAAAACAGTACTAACTTAGCATAGGGGTGATAAGTAGCTGTAAGTAGGTTAGTCAGCCAGTGTTGGTGCTGTGCTGTGCTCTATTATGCTGAGGGGCAAGGGAATGAAATGGTGCCAGCCAGCTCCTTTGTCCCTGGAGAGAGAAGCTTGTGCTTCATGCTGTTAGAGAAGCCCTCCTAGCTCTCCTAGATGAGTAATTTTCCCTTATGGATCCTAGACACTTTTTAGATTGCTGCTTCCACACTGTCTGTGTCTGGGTTGCTTGTCTGCCTGGACCAGTGCCATGTACTTTGGGCTCTAGCCTAGCCAGGCTGGCTGAGTTTTAAAACCTATAAATTTAGGTATCTAGTGTAGCAGGGACATGCACTGGTCTTTTGGGGAGGGTTTCACTGCAATGAGATTGATGCAGAAGGGCTGTGGCACCAGAGCACAGGAGTGTGGAATTTAGAGTAAGCACACTAAGCAGCCAGTGTCTGGACTAGCCACCCTCCGCAGGTGTCTCTGTGCCTATGCTGAGGAGTGGAGGGAAATGGCACCCACTGGCTTTTTTGTCCTCAGAGAGGCAATGCCACCCCTCTCAGATGTGCTCCAAGAAGAGGGAACAGTCTCTTCCAGTGTGTCTTAGGCAATCTTCAGATCATGCTCACTGCCCCCAGGTTAGCTGCCTGCCTTCTCCACAGAAGCACTGCAGTGCCCTTAGGGTTCTATAATAGCCATGCCTCTAAAAACTTCAGTCTTTGAGCCCTACTCATAAAAACTCACAACGATCAGCCCCTCTTGCTTTCCCAGGCAATGGATTTGGTGAAGTATCTCTTTGTGGGACTGCCTGTGTATTCCTCTCTCATGTGCACGCCTTTCTCTGTGACCAGGGATTCCTTCCGTTCACAGCATCCATTATCTTTTTCTCCCCCAAACCACATCTCTGTACCTCCTACCTTCCACTATGTGGCCCCTTCTCTCACTCTGTTTGTGTAGTTTGTGTGTCTTCAGATTGATTTCTTGGATATTCATAATGAGTTGATGTTTCTCTAGCTATGTTGGAGGGACAAGGCAAGCTTAGGGTCCTCCTACTACTCTGACATCTTAGCTCCTCCACAGTTCTAAGATCACATATTTTAGCATCTAAATGCACAAAATACTTAAGGGAGACTTTAGAAGGAAATATACAAAACCTATAAATTAAAAACTAAAATAGCAGTGTTGAGAGAAATTAATAATGATCTAAATGGAGAGATACACCATGTAAATGAATTGTAAAATTCAAAATTGTTAAGTGTTCAATTCCTTCTACATAGATCTATAGTTTCAATCTGAAAAGAAACATCCTACAAGCTTTTTGAAAATTTTTTTGGGTAAAATTTGACAAGTTATTTAAAATTTAAATGGAAATTCAAGTAGCTGAGAAGATCTAAAACAATTGTAGAAAAGAAAAACAAACATGATTTACATTCCTTGATATCAAGACTTACTATAAAGCTTTGGAAATCAGGACAGTTGTGGTACTGGCTTGTAGATTAAAAAAACAAAAACAAATACAACACACAGATTAACTGAATAGAATAGGAGTCTACAAATTATATATAGTCAAATGATTTTTGACAAAGGGACCATGGGGATTCAGTGTGGACAGTATGATTCTTTCCACAAATGACGCTGGAAAAATGTAATATCCATACACAACAAAATAACCTCAATTATTAACTGATATACTATAAAAATGAAAAGTGATTATACTCCTAACTATAAGTGGTAAAAATCTGAAACATTTAGAAGAAAATATAGAAGACTACCTTTTCAAGTTTATGTAAATTTTTGCTAGTAGAAAATTTCTTAGATAACTCACAAAATCACAAACAATATACAAATGATTACTAACCTGCCTTTCATCAAAATCCAGCATTCTGCTATTTGAAAGATGCTCTTAGAAAATGAAAACTCCAGCTATTAGGAGAATATACTTACAAATCACATATATGATAATGGATTTGCATCCATGTGATGATTAATTTTATGTGTCAACTTTGGCTACGTTAAAGTATGCCCAGATAGTTAATAAAATATTATTACTGGGTATGTCTGTGAAGATCAGTAGATTGAATAAAAAAGGTCTAGCCATACTAATGTGAGGTAGCCTCATCCAATCCACTGAGGGTCTCAGTGGAACAAGGGAAAATTCTCTTCTCTTCCTGAGCTGAGTTGTTGATGTTCTCCTGCTTTCAGACATTGGTGACCCTGTTCCTGGGTCTCTGACTCCAGGACTTAAACCAGCAACTCCCCCATTCTCAGACCATCAGCCTTAGTCTGGGAGTTTTAACATTGGCTTAACTGGTTTTCAGGCCTTCTTATTCAGATTGATTTATACCACTGACTTTCCTGGTTCTTCAGCCTACAGTTGGCAGATGATGGGATTTTTTAGCCTTCAAAACTGTGTGAGCCAATTCTTATAATAAATCTCTTATCTGTATCTATCTATCCTATCCTGTCCTATCCTATTGGTTCTGTTTTTCTGGAGAACCCTGATTAATACAATCTAGTATATATAAAAAGTTAACACAACTCAAAACAAAAAAACTTTAAAATCCAATAGAAGAATGAACAAGCACTTTACCAAAGAAGAAACATGAGTGGCAAATAAGCATAAGAAACAATTCTCAACATTATTTACCATAAGGGAAAATGAACCTTAAAACTACAAAGAAACACCAATAAACACTACTAAAAGTTCATTATTAAAAATCTTGAAAATGCCAATTATGTGAGATTTGGAGAACTAAATCTCTCATACTTTGCTTGTGGGAATGCAAAATAGTACATTCATTTTGGAAAATAATTTAGCAGTTTCTCATAAGGCTAAATATAAATTTGCTGTAAGATTCAGTAATACTACCTCTAGGTGTTTAGCCCATAAAAATAAAACATATTCACACAAAATGTGATATGTGAACATTCAAAACAGCTTTATTCCAAACAGCCCCAAACTGGAAGCATCCCAAAATGTCCATCAACTTCTGAATAAAAAGGATTACACACAAAAAATTGTGGTTAATATATAAATGGAATAATTCTTAGCAATAAAATAAACTATGGATTCAAAAACACTATAGTGAAAAATCAAACAAACACTATAGTTAATTTCTAAAAGACATGCTGAAGGAAATAAGTCAGATTCATATTACATATAGTATGATTTCATTTATATGAAATTAAAAAAAAATAAAAGAAAGAAAGAAAAACAAAACTATAAAGATAGAAAGTAGGGTAGTGGTTTCTAGGGATCTAGGTTCCAGTTCAGAACTTGGGGACAGGATTGAATGAAAAGCAGGTCAGAGGAAAATATGCAGTGATAGAAATATTGTATATCATGGCTATGCAGTGGTTACATGACTATATAGGTTTATAAGACTTATTAAACTATAGACTTAGAGTGTGTGATTTTTAAGTAGCTAATTTTTAAAAAAGATTTATTTGTTTACTTTTTAGAGAGAGAGGGCAGGGGGAGGGGCAGAGAGTCTTAAGCAGACTCTGTGCTGAGTGCAGAGCCTGATGCAGAGCTCAGTCTCACAATCCTGAGATCAGGACCTGAGCCTAAACCAAGAGTCAGATGCTTAACTGACTGTACCATCCAGGTGCTCCTTTATGTAACTAATTTTTATTTTTAAAAAGAAGTTTGAGATTCACAGAAAAATTGAGAGAAAGGTACAAAGATTTCCCATAAAGTCCCTGCTCCTACACATGCATAGCTTCCCACATCACCAAAATCTCTCATGAGAGGGATACATTTGTTATAATTGATAACCCCCCAGATTGACACATCATAATCACCCAAAGTCCATAGTTTACTTACTGTTCATGCTAGGTGGTATATATTCTATAAGATGTTGTATATTTACTGGCTCTGACACAGGAGACCAAAGAGTATACAGAAATCAATTCTTACCATGGACATTTAAGATGTTGAATTTAAGGCATTATGTCTCAAGGAATAGAAAAAGCAAGATCAGTTCATGTTCAGACAGGTGAAAATTGTACATAATCAGGGGAAGGAGATGAAATATGGAAATAAAGAAAGAAATGATATTCTTAGGAAAGATTCTCCCTGTTAATAGCCACCCTATGATGATTGGGCCAAATTCCAGCATGGACAGCACTGGAGGAGATAATGCTAAGTGAAATAAGTCAAGCAGAGAAAGACAATTATCATATGATTTCTCTCATCTATGGAACATAAGAACTAGGAAGATCGGTAGGGGAAGAAAGGGATAAAGAAAGGGGCGGTAATCAGAAGGGGGAATGAAGCATGAGAGACTATGGACTATGAGAAACAAACTGAGGGCTTCAGAGGGGAGGGGGGTGGGGGAATGAGATAGACTGGTGATGGGTAGTAAGGAGGGCACGTATTGCATGGTGCACTGGGTGTTATATGCAACTAATGAATCATCGAACTTTACGTCGGAAACCGGGGATGTACTGTATGGTGACTAACATAATATAATAAAAAAACATTAAAATAAAAAAAAAGAAGAAGAGAGAATAAAAATCTTGACCAGTTTGGTGTGGTAAGCTAATTAATGTCCTTCCCAAAGATACCCACATTATAATCCCTTGACCCTGTGAGTATATTATTTTACATTGTCAGAGAGGCTTTTTGATGTGATTAAGGATCTTAAAATGGGGATATATGTTGGGTTATCTGGATGAGCCAAATGTAATCCACAAACTCCAGACTCCTCATAAGGGAGAGGCAGGAAGATTGGAGTGGATGTGACAGGAGAAAAGATGGTGGAGGAATAGGGGACCCTATTTCAACCAGTCCCCTGAATTAAGCTGGTTATCTATGAAACCATTCTGAACACTCACAAAATCAGCTTGAGATGTAAGGATATATATCTGGATCTCTACAAACAGAATATCTCTGATGGTCTTGAGGTATGAAGCAGGTAGCCATAATTCTGCGTGCAGATATTGGAAGAGAAACAGAAGGGGGAGGGAGCCGCCATGAGCTCACATGGGAAGGTAATATAACACTGACGTGCAAAAGCGTCCCACACTGGGGACTGGGCAGAGACTTGCAGACCAGTAGTGGGGAGGGAAAGGACTTTAGTGCAGCCCCCAGACAGGATCCAGGAGCTGCATGTGCGCGAACCAGGGGTGGCCTGCGGTTTTAGAAGCACAAAGGCCAGAGATGTGCCTGGCCCTGGATTCCACTGCTAGGAGTGTTGCTGTGGGGCACACAATTGGAGCAGCTGTGGTTTTTAGCAGCACAGACAGAAATGGAGACAGTGTGGCCTGGAGAGCTCAGTGAAGAGCAGACTGCAATTTCTCTGCTCTGAGATGGAGGTCTGAATGCAGTCAGTTCTGTTCTTACTCTCAGAAGAGATGCAGAAAGCTGTCAGGAAAAGCTGCGAGAACAAAAGTCCCCCCCCCCAAATGGTTTTCACTGAACCCACACAGGGGGCAGAGCAACTCTGCCCAAGCAGGGTTGCCTGAGTAACCATGCAGCAGACCCCTCCCTCAGAAGACAGACTGGAAAAACAAGAGGATGACAACCCTAGGGTCCCTATAAAACAGGTGCATCTTGCTTGGGTCGTGGTTAATACTCTGGACTCTGTACATTCCCTCAACCACCCTTCAAAGGAATGACTAAGAGGAGGAACCCCCAATAAAGAAAAGAATCAGAGACTGTGGCCTCTGCCAAAGACCTAATGGATATGGGTATAAGCAAGATATCAGAAATAGACTTCAGAGTAACAATTATGAAGTTGATATCTAGACTTGAGAAAAATATTAGTGACAGTTTAGAATCTCTAAGGGCAGAGAAGAGATCTAATCAGCTGAACTTAAAAATGCTATGAATGAAATGCAGTCTAAACTGGATACTCTGACTGCCAGGGTAAATGAGGCAGAAGAATGAATTAGTGAGATAGAATATAAGATGATAGAAAAGAAGGAAACCAAGGAGGCCTGGGAAAAACAGATTAAAGCCCAAGGGATCAGACTGAGAGAGATTAATGATTCCATGGAACATTCCAATGTCAGAATTATTGTGATCTCCAAGGGGGTGGAGAGAGAGAGAGGTCTAGAAGATATATTTGAGCAAATTGTAGCTAAGAACTACCCTTATCTGGGGAAGGAAACAAGCATTTGTGTCCAGAAGGCAGAGATATGCTGCATTTGCTGTCTACAAGAGACTCATTTTGAACCTAAAGACACATCCAGACTGAAAGTAAGGGCATGGAGAAACATTTTTCATGCCAATGGACCTCAAAAGAAAACTGGTGTAGCAATTCTCGTATCAGACAAATTAGATTTTAAGCTAAAGACTGTAGTAAGAGATATAGAAGGACACTATATCATTCTTAAAGGGTCTATCCAACAAGAAGATCTAACAATTGTAAATATCTACACCCCCAAAATGGGAATAGCCAACTACATAAGCCAACTGTTAGCCAAAATAAAGAAACATATTGATAATAATACTTTAATAGTAGGAGACCTCAACACTCTACTCTCAGCAATAGACAGATCATCTAAGCAGATGATCAACAAAGAAACAAGGGCTTTGAATGACACACTGGAACCAGGACTTCATAGATATATACAGAACATTCTACCCTAAAGCAACAGAATATTCATTCTTCTAGAATGCACATGGAACTTTCTCCAGAATTTACCACATACTGGGTCACCAATCAGGTCTCAATCAATACCAAAAGATTGAGATTATTCCCTGCATATTCTCAGACCACAATGCTTTGAAACTGGAACTCAATCACAAGAAAAAAAATTGGAAGGAATTCAAACACTTGGAAGTTGAAGACCATCCTGCTTAAGAATGTTTGGGTCAACCAGGGAATTAAAGAAGAACTTAAACAATTCATGGAAACCAATGAGAACAAAAACACATTGGTCCAAAACCTATGGGATACTGCAAAGGCGGTTCTAAGAGGGAAATACATAGCCACCCAAGCCTCACTCAAAAAAAAAAAAAAAAAAAAAAAGAAAGAAAGAAAGAAAAAGAAAAAGAAAAATCCCGAATACACAAGCTAAGTTTATACCTTAAGGAACTGGATAAATAACAACAAATAAAGCTTAAGCCAAGAAGGAGAAGAGAAATGATTAAGATTAGACCAGAGATCAATGAATTAGAAATCAGAAATATGGTAGAGAAGATCAACAAAACTAAAAGCTGGTTCTTTGAAAGAATAAGATCGATAAATCACCTACTAGACTTATCCAAAAGAAAAAAGAAAGGACCCAAATTAATAAAATTATGAATGAAAGGGGAGCGATCACAACTAACACCAAGGAAATAGAAACAATTACTAGAAATTATTATCAACAACTATATGCCAATAAATTAAGCAACCTGAAAGAAATGGATGCCTTCCTGGAAACATATAAACTACCAAGACTAAAACAGGAAGCAATTGACAATCTGAATAGAACCATAACCAGTAATGAAATTGAAGCAGTGATCAAAAACCTCCCAAAAAACAGGAGTCCAGGGCCCGATAGATTCTCAAGGGGAATTCTATTGAACATACAAAGAAGAAATAATACTTATTCTCCTGAAGCTGTTCCAAAAAATAGAAACAGAAGGAAAACTTCCAAACTCATTCTATGAGGCCAACATTACCTGGATCCCAAAACCAGGTAAAGACCCCATCAAAAAGGAGAATGACAGACCAATATCCCTGATGAATATGGAGGCCAAAATTCTCAACAAGATCCTAGCCAATAGGATCCAACAATACATTAAAAGGATTATCCATCACGACCAGGTAGGATTTATTCCTGGGATGCAAGGGTGGTTTAACATTTGCAAATCAATCAATGTGACAGAACACATTAATAAGAGAAGAGACAAGAATCATATGATCCTTTCAATTGATGCAGAAAAGCATTTGACAAAATACAGCAGCCTTTCCTGATTAAAACCCTTCTGAGTGTAGGGATAGAGGGAACATTCCTCAAATTCATAAAAATCATCTATGAAAAGCCCACAGCAAATATCTTTCTTAATGGGGAAAAGCTGAGAGTTTTTCCCTTAAGATCAGGAACATGACAAGGACACCCATTCTCACCACTATTGTTCAACACAGTACTAGAAAATGAAGTGTTATATGGTGACTAACATAACATAATAAAAAAAAGAAGTAGAGCTGACAAAACAGAAATAAGGGTTGGAGTGCTTTGAGAAACAGCAGTGAGCCAAGGAATGCAGGTGATCTCTTGAAGTTGAAAAAGGCAACATAAAGGATTCTCCTCTTAGCCTCCAGAAAGAACTCAGTCCTGTTAACATTTTCATTTTAGTTTTCTGACCACCAAAATGGTAAAAGAATAAATTTGTGTTGTTTTAAGCCATCAAATTTGTCATATGTTGTTACATCAACAATAGGAGCTAATTCATTTGGCAAAGACAAGCTGTACCCTGATTCCAAGTAGAACCTGTCGAGGAGACAAGAGCTTAGAGATTCCCAATAAACTGATGTGGGTTGGAAAAGTACAGTAGAAAATTGTAATTACAGAAAAACAGTGTTCTGAGATTGTTTTTGCCACCAGGCTGAATGGATGCTAATAAGAGAAAACGAGTTAATTCTAGACAAAGAAATTATATATTATTTAAACAGCATTTTTATTCCTACTAAGCAGACTTATTCTTTGGATCGATTAATTTAAGTCTGAACTTGAAGAAAACAGATTCTTTAACTCATTGTCAGCTTTCTTTCAGACATTAAAAATAAAAATGTTAAAATATTTACACTGAAACAGGCTTTTCTAACAGTGAAACTTTAATCTCTCATCAGTAGACTAGGGTAGCAGTGCGTTTTGGTAAATAAGACACTTAGAGTTTGTCATTCAATTTCCAATTAAGAGAAAAATCCCCATGAGTTCCCCGAACGTCTTGTTAAGATTAAATCTTCAGTGGCTATATTTGCTCATTACTGTGTTATAGAAAGCATAGGATTGTTTGCTATAGAAAAGTGGTGATTTCTAAACCGATATGAAGAAAATAGCCATAAATAACAAACCTTCTTGATTCAGGACCAGAAACCAATCAATATACATAAATATTATTAAGTAATTAATAGCCATTTTAATTTATTTTAACTTTTATATAATACACATAAGGTAATATATGAATTATTCATTTGTGAATGTCTAAATGCCATTTTTATTCCCAACGCTGAAAAGATGTGTTATCCAAATCACCCGAAACTTATACTTACCAGGATTATTTATATTTTAAACTTAATTTCAATTTTCTGTATACAATGTTTTAGTTCCTATCAAATAAATGCGAGGCAAATAAATGAACGCAGATTGTCTAGAAAAGCAGAAATGGGTAGGGGACGTTTTTAGCACCTCCAAAACAATAATGCTCTGTAATTTGTTAATGATCCTAATATTTGTTAATTTATCCCCCCTGCCCCCAGAAACCTATAGTCTATTTTCTACCCAAAAAAGGCATATTTTAAAAAAATCATAAATCCTCCACTCATTTTCCAATTAATAAGATTCTAAATTACTTGCTCCTTTCCTGAAAACGACCTCATCTGGTAGTACTTAGTTTTCTAAACTTTAGCCACACTGAACTTCTATCTACTGATTTTTAACTCAGGGTTACATCTGTCAACTTTCCTGTGTTGAGAGTATTAAACTCTTCTGTTATACACCAACATTTTTAAAATGTTATTTAAAGTATTAATTACTTTAATTAATTACTTTATTAATTACTTTTTGGATAACATGTGTAGCAATAAATATACTGTGTAATAGGAGAAGAGTTTTGAAGTATTCAAATATGCAGTTGCAATTATGTGTTTTATTTTGCTTAAAACATTATAAAATAACATTCTGCCTATATCTTAGAGTTTGGTAGTATTCTTTCTCTGAGGGTACTATTATTTAACATAATCAGATTTCTATGGAAAGGAATAATTTAAAAAATCAAGTCTGTTCTTTATGTAGGAATATATACTTAAACATTTGTTTTAATATTATGGACTGTAAATTGATAGAGGTAGAAAGCATTTCTTTTGGAATCAAAACTTTCTATAGATTTTAGATTTAATTATTTTGCCCAGTTTTATAGTCAATATGCCAGGAAATATCTGAAAAGGATTGTGTCTTACATTTCTTCAGGTATCAGTTAAAAAATTCCCAGAAAATTTCTAATTTATAGCTTATGATTAAAAAATAAAATATTGTAATAAACCTTTTTCCAGATATTTTAATAGTTCTATTTGGACTTGAACTTGCAGGTATATTCTATATCAGAACAAAATGATATAGCTAAAATCTCTTGTGTTAACTCTTTGTGAACAAATGAATATGTTTGTAGGAATCTAAATAATTTGCTTCAATTTTTCACTGGAAATTTTCTAAAACTTCGTGTTAAATAGCCAAATATTTTTAAAATGTAATAAATAATAGTTTAAATTTTTAAGAGGTTTATAACTTTAAAAGTCATAAAGATAAATGTTGGAGATCATTATAACAAGTATCAGTAGAAATAAAAGGAGTAATAATCCTTCAGGAAATATGCATTTTAACAAAACTTCTATCTATGTACTACAATCCATATCAAGTCAGATTCACAATTAACAAGCTTACTTCATTGTTCATTTGGATTATATTTGTATAATTAGCATGACTGCTATTTAGTTAGCATTTATACTATCTAAATATTACATACACATCTTTCTGAAAGTGCCATTCATTTTAAACATGTACCATGTGAAATAAAAGAAAAATGTAAGTGGTTTATCTAATTTTATATATTCTCCACTGTAACTTTTTTGTCATTGTCTTTTTGGTCTTCATACAAATTAAAACATTATTGTGTATGAAATTTTATTTGAGCATAATACTTTGAACACAATAAAGCTGGGAGCAATTTCCGTTTGGGTGAATTGCATTTGTCCTTTGCCATGTATTTAAAGTATGTAATAACAAACACCTTTAATCACAGGACATAGGATGTTATAAGTAAAGGAGAGATAAAATAAAATATAAAGTATGTAAACCAGTGAAAATATATTGAACTACCCAGAAGTAGTCATATATCACTTCCAAATACAAAAATCAGCACCAGTGACTGATATGAGTATTTATCAGAAACCTCCCCAAAAGTCAAAAGTACAAATAAGCATAATCTGTATGCTTAGTGTAATCATTGCTAAATCATATATAGTTTAGTAAAAGTAATTTAAAACCATATAATTTAATTGTAAAGCATCCCTGGATAGAAATGAAGACAAGCAAAATCTACGTTTGAGGTCACAATAGATTCCAGATGGTCTTATTAAGTGACAAAAATGTTAACTGAGTGAAGGATAATAACTACAATAAGAAGCTGGATTCTAACTTCAGATTTAAATTTCTCTCGGATGTGCTATCTTCCCTGGGGTTTTCTACTTGGAAGTCACTATTAGTTTATTATTGCTTAACAGCAGGAAGCCTTCTGAAGTTCAATTTTGTGAAGGTCTGAAATTCTCTTTGATTATCCTCCAGGACCCTAGGACTATTTTAAAAAACTTTGAGTTTTAGTATATTTGTCTTGATTCAATTTTACAAATTAAACTACATATTAAGTGCACCAAGAAAGTTCACTCTTTAAGCAACTCTTCACAAGACCCTTTTGGAAGACATGCATTCTTCCACAGCAATTTACATGGTCCCAAGCCAAACTGCAGATGGTGAATGTATTACTTACGTTTGCTGTTTGCCTTTTAAAATCTCTATATCAGATAGTCTTTAAAATGGTACACAATCTCTAATCAGAGTTTGATTTACAAATACTAAAGGAGTTATTGCTACTACCCCTACCATAAAATGTAAAATAACTGGTTTAACAGGAGTCAAAATATTGCTGTGAAAATAAAATCATAGCAGACTATTTTCTGTTTAAGCTTATGCACTGTACTGTTGTGTGATGGTCAGTATCTTGTGTCAACTTGTGTAGTCTATACTACTGTTATTTAAGGTATTTTGTAGATGCGGTTAACATCTACGATGAGGGACTTTAAGTAAAGATTATCCTCAATAATGTGAGTGGTTTCATCAAAGCAGTTGAAAACCTTAAGGACAAAACCTGACTTTTCCCAAAGAAGATATCCTGCCTGAGCCTCCAGCCTACCTACTGGGCCTACAATATTAAGGTCAAGACTGGAACGTCAACCCTCTCTGGGTTTTGGTCTCAGCCTACCTATAGATTTTGGACTTGCCATGCCTTAGAATTGCATGAGCCAATTCCTTAAAATAAATCTCTCTTCTAGTTCTCTCACCCACCCTCTCTCTCAAGATATATATCCCATTATATTATACATACATATATCATACATTATAATTCTTTATGTATGTTTGTACATTTATATCTTTATAATACATACATATAATATATAATATACTTACCTTTTATATATATCCTATATTTAATTTCATATCTACATGTATATGTTTCTCTGGAGACACCTAACATAAACCAGCAATCATTAATCTGTTCTCTATTTCCATTGTTTTATAATTTTATCATTTCAAGAATTTTATATGAATGGAATCATACTATGCAACCTTTGAGTTCGGAGGGGAGCATTGTTTTTGTTGTTTTTGTTTTGATTTTTTGTTTTTTTACTCATTACAATTATCTAGAGATTCATACAGTTTGTTATGCCTATCAATACTTTGTTCCTTTTTATTTCTGAGTAGTATTCCATGGTAGAGACATACCACAGTTTATCATCTTATCCACTCAAGGACATCTGGGTTGTTTTCAGTTTGAGACTATCATGAATAAATTAGTTATGAACATTACTGTACAAATCTCTGTGTGAACATAAATCATTATTTCTCTGAGATAAATGTTTAAGACTCCAACTGCAGACTCATATGGTAGCTGCATGTTTAGTCATGTAATAAACTGCCTACCTAATTTCCAAAGTAGACTTCTCATGTTGTATTCGCATGGTCAATATAAAAGTGATCCCATTTCTCAGTATCCTCACCAGTGCTTGGTGTTGTCAGTATTTTCTTAAGTTTTATTGTAGCTGCTCTGATTAGTTTGTAGTACTGTCAGAATTTGGATATAATTTTCATTTTTCCCAATTGCTAATGATGATGAACATCTCTTTATGTTCTGATTTGCCATCTCTATGCCTTTTCAACTGAGGGAGGCTGATTCCATCCACTTGTGCTTTGTTAAAATTATTTTAGTTGTTCTAGTTCTTTCACTCTCCATATAAATTCTGGAATGATCTTGTCTAATCTACAAAGTATCTGGCTGGGATTTTGATAGTAATTACAGGAAACTTATATGTGAATGTGGAAAGAATTGACATATTTACTCTGTTGAATCTTCCAATTCTTGAATACAGTCCGTATTTCCTTTTATTTAGATTTTCTTTGATTTCTTTCATCAGAATATTTTGGTTTCAGCATGCAAGTTCTGTATGTTTTATTAAATTTACAACTTTTTTATGATAGTACATAGTATTTTAAGTTCACTTTTTGTGTCCGTGTACTTATTGCTAGTATATAGAAATACGATTTGTTTTGTATATTGATCTAAGTACACTGAAACCTTACTAAACACACTTATAAATTTTAGGATTTTAAAATAGATTCTTTGAGAGTGTCTACATAGGCAATCATTTCAATTGCGAATATACTCAGTTTTATTTCCTCCTTTTCAATCTGTATACATGTTATGTCTTTCTGTCCCCTTATTTCACTCAGCCCTATGTGGAATAAAAATTGAGGCAGTAGGCATCCTAGCCTTGTTTCTGATCTTAGGGGAAAAAACTTCAGTCTTTCACCATAAGTGTAATGTTAATTGTAAGGTTTTTTCCCAGATGTTCTTTATCAAGTAGAGAAAGTTCTCTCTATACTTGTTTATGATTTTATCATGAGTGGTTGTTGAATTTTTGTCAAATGCATTCTTTGCATATGTCTACACATATGTCTATGCATATGTTATTCATATGTCAAATGCATATCGATTGATATAATTATGTTCTTTTTCTTCTTTTGACTGTCAATGTAGATTACATTGATGTTTGAATACTAAACCGGCCTTGCATACCTGAAATAAACCCCACTTGTTATGCTGTATAATTCTTTTTATATATTACTGAGTTATATTTGCTAATATTTGTCAAGGATTTTTCTGTCTACATATGTAGGTTTTCTGTTTGTTTTTCATACTGCGTTTGTTAGGTTTTGGTAGCAGGGAAATATTAAGTTCATAAAAAGAATTTACACAAATCCCCTCCTCTCCATTTTCTGGAAAAGATGGTGTAGAACTGGTATTCATTCTTCCTTAAGTATTTGATAGAATTATTTAGTGAAAACCTCTGGGCCCAGATAGTTTTGGGGGATAAATAAATAAAGAACATCAGAAATCACAAGTAACTGGAAAATATAAATAGACTATTTTATCCTCTTAAGTTATTTGAAAAATATTTTTCAGTTAAAAGTAAAAAAATATAGCATTGTATGATGGGATCTTCAATAGATGAGGGTTCAATATATACAAACAAAAACATCAAGAGGGAAAGTAAAAGGACACATTGTGGTAAGGTTTCTACATTCCATTTGAAGTGGTAAAACGTTGATTCTAAATAGACTGAAAGCTACAGTTCCTATATATAGTCCCTATAACAAATGGAAACAATACTATGCATAGATATATACAATGTATATTACACAATACATAAATTAAAATGGAATAGTAAATATGATTAGGTAATCAAAATATAAAAGTAGAAGTAAATGAAAAACAGAGGAAATAAAACAAAATGGTACATTTGATTTATGATATAAATATCAAAAATTACATTTAAATAATCTAAACACACAATTAAAAGACAGACAGTGTTAGTCTATATAAAGCATGGCCAAACTCAGGTGGTTTAAAGATTATTTATAATCCCATTTTTCTTAAATTTTCTCATAGATTTTCCATTTTACTTAATCTACATTCTTTAAAGATTTTATTTATTTATTTTGGAGAGAGAGAGAGAGAGAGTGAATGAGCCAGTAGGAGGAGGAGCAGAGGGGGAGGGAGAGGGATAAGACTTGGCTGAGTGCAGAGCTGATGCAGGGCTTGATCTCATGACCCTAAGATCCTGACCTGAGCCAAAACTGTTGGATGCTTAACCAACTGAGCCACCCAGGTGCCCCAAGCTACATTGTTTTATAGCATTCCCTGAATGCATTCTTAAAATTATAAAGATTATTCCTAAGGAGATATTTGCATGCCAAATAATTAAAGATTTTCTAATTTAAAAAATAACTTTGAAACATGGAAAGAGGAAAGGAAGGAAGGAAGGAAGGAAGGAAGGAAGGAAGGAAGGAAGGAAGGAAAGAAGGAAGGAAGGAAGGGAGGAGAGATGGAAATAAGTATAGAAAGATGTAAAAAGAAGGAAGGTAGGAAAAGGAAAGGAAAATGAGAAAAGTTTCACCATTACTTTGATAGATTTTGGATAACTTGTGGATACATTTATTTTTAGCTGATGAAGATTTCTATTTTCAGCTAATGAATATTATTCTTTCTTTTTCGAAAATAGAACACTTTCATCTCTTATGTCAATAAGAAAAACAAAAAGGATACAGAATGTATTTTATCACATATAAAGAAAAGTATCAATATAGAAGTGTAGTGTCCTTTGTGTAAAGAATTGGAGGGATAATTATTTTAGAACAATTCTGCTGGAAATTAAGTCTCCTAGCCTTTCTTCATCTGCTAATATTTCTACTCCCTCATCCTGGAAAATATTTCAACCAGTTATAGAATTCTGGGTTGCCTTTTTTTTTTTTCTTCAAGCATTCTAAAGATATTATGTCATTTCCTCCTGACTTCCCTAGTTACTGATGAGCAATCTTCTGTTGTTCAAATCACTAATCGCTCTAAGTAAATAGTCATATTTCTCTGGCTACTTTCAAGATTTTGCATTGTCTCTACTTTTTAGTAGTTTATGATGTGCTCATGTGTGGATTTCTTTGGTTTTGTTCTACTTGGGGATCACTGACCAAGGTATTGATTTACCTGTTGGTTCACTACTCACATTACTTGGGATGGGATTGGGGGCTCATTAAGATGGGATCCACATGGTGGGCTCAAGAGTTTATACTTTTAATACTGAATGGGGTTATTTTCCAAGTTCTTTGTTATGATCTCCAAGATAGTTTCTGTTCCTTGTGGCCCTCTTTTCAATTATATGACCAGAAAGTGAAGTCTTTTTTTCCCCCAGAAAGTAAAGTCTTTAGTCACCCTACTCTTTATGAAATTACATGGCTTTGATCCCTCATCTGGTGCCGAGCAGCATGAAAATCAGAAAAAATTCACTGCATTATTACTAGTAAATGAATTATGCTGGCAACATATAAATAACCCAAATACTTAAGAACTATTTATTTTTTCCTCTATTTACATTTCTGATAAACTTTTAGTTATCCATCCTTGAAGACTATGTCTAGAAGAATTCTAATTTATTTAACCCTTAATCCTTATTTGTCCAAAAATCTGGCTACAATATGATATATGGCAACTTACTGTATATTAAATATACAAAGTGATGTTTTTATTATTATAATGTAAATTAAGGCTTACATTGGATTAATGCAAACCTAAACAACTTTGAAATGTATATAGAATGATAAAATTCTGAAATCTTTGGAAAAAACAATAAGTTATATGGAAGATAAATTATTTGGAAAAAATTGTTTTGGAACTCGATCTGCATCTTTAAGCACTTGCATTTTTTAAGACTATGTTAATGGTGAGTAGATGAAGGAGGGTAGCAAAATATTCCAAGAAGAGTGAGTAGCATATTTAAAGGTACAGAGCCTTAAGAGAAAACCAGGAACTTGCAATCATTTGGTTTAGTTGGTGGGAAAATCCTAAATGATTTTGTTGAGTGTGTTTGAGAAGGGACTAGTTAGAAACTTCATAGGATTTTGGTCTTAACTGTCCAGCCTAATCATCACCTTTGCTATTGTCTCAAGGCCTTCTTTTGCACTTTATGTTTCCTTTGTCTTGACCACTACTAATTTCTCTGGGACTTGGGGCTAATTTCTCTTCATCATTCAAGTCTTCACTCAATTATCATCTATTGAATAAGGTCTTCCCTGACTACCCTATCTAAAGGAATTTTCATTCCTATCACTTTGTTTAATGTATTACTTTTAGAATACTTGCTCCCATTTTAAATTAACTTACTCATCATGTAATAATAGGTTTATTGTCTCTCCTCACTTGTGAAATGTGCATAAAATGGGAGGGATGCCCTTGTCTAACTTAAGTTCTGGATCACTAGTCACCTAAAAAACATCTAGCACAGTATATCCTATTAAAAATAAATGGATAAGGGGCACTGAGTGGCTCAGCCCATTAAACATCTGCCTTTGGCTCAGGTCATGATCCCAGGGTCCTGGGATCAAGCCCCACAGTGGGACTTCCTACTCCATGGGAAGCCTCCTTCTCCCTCTCCCCTTGCCCCTCTCCCGACTCATGCTCTTTCTTTCTCTCAAATAAAATCTTTAAAAAAAAATACAAAGAAATGGTAAAATGGATATAATATAAATATATAAACAAATTATGAGGTGCCTTGTATATCCTATTAAGGAGTTTGGAATTTTTGTTTTTGTTTTTGTTAAATGACAAATGATCAAAATGAACTGATGTTGTTAAAATATAAAATTGTTTTGTAGATAATTATTTTAGCAGTGGAGCATGCAACAGAAAGAGCAAGTGATGGTCAGGAAAATATAAGAAATATTGCTTACATATATTTGCACAATACCTGATGCATGTTAGTCCTCTATAATGGTTAGTTATCTTACTATTTCCAGATAGCAAAATAGACTTTGCTTAAGCATTTACATGGGTAGAATTTTTCTCTGGAGATGTAGTAACATTTGTCATAGCTAATTATTTGTCTTTAATTAAATTGCCTTTAATGGCAGTTCCCAAACTGATGTGTCTTGGGACACTGAAGCTGTGGGGCAAAACTAGAGTTTAAAATCAATTTTTAAAAATTCCTGTGGTTACATATATTTCTAAAATATTAGTTTGGACAAAGATAAGCTCCTTTTTTAAAGCTGACCACTATGGGTACTTTATATGCTAATATTTAAAGCAAATCTACAGAAAGTGGTGCTTAATGAAGAATTTCTTAAATTCATTTGACCATTAACTCTTCTCTACCCTTGACCTGTTATAACATTATCATTCTGCGGGACACCAGTAGTAGCTGGAGAAATGCTGCTTCAGAATTTGAAGTGTTTATATTCAGCTACCATTATAAATCTTGATTTCATCTTTTAGGGGAAAAACATGTTTTTCTAGAATTTTGGAATTTTCGATTTAAGTTTTATTTCATCTTTTTCAGTCTTGATGTAATTTCATCACTGTTACATAGACTGGATTTTACTCAAATAGCTAACATAACATTCATTATTATAATAGTACAACAGAGCACTGCATAAAATATCATCTAAAAACTGATATTTTTGGTTTTGAAAAGTGTTCAATTGAAACTTCTGTAGTATTTTTTTATTTAATTACGTAGGCTTTTGTTTAATTGTTACTCAACATTACTCAAAATTTCTTCTCCTTTTACAACTGCTTCTTAATCTAGGAAATACATTTTCATATTCATTATTGAAACCATACTGATTTATATTTGAAACTTGAATTTTTAAAAGATTTATTTATTTTAGACAGAGAGAGAAAGAGAGAGAAAACAAGCCAGGGAGGGGCAGAGGGAGAGAGAGAGCTCAAGCAGACTTCCTGTTGAGCATGGAGCCCATCATGGGGCTTGATCTCACAACCCTGAGAGCATGTCCTGAGCTGAAACCAAGACTTGGACACTCAACCAACTAAGCCAACCAGGTGTCCTGAAAATTGAATTTTTACTGCTGACAAAAATCAAGTATAAGACAAATTCAGTTAATTAATTTTTTAAAGATTTCATTTATTTGAGAGAGAGAGGGGGAGAGAACAAGTGGGGGGAAGGGCTGAGGGAGAAGCAGACTCCTGCAGGGCAAGGAACCATACTGGCACTTGATTCTAGGCCCCTGGGATCATGACCTGAGCCAAAGGCAGATGCTTAACCTATTGAGCCACCCAGGTGCCCACAAATTCCATTAATTTTTTAAACTTTTATTCAATTGTATTACTATCATTGTAGAATCCTCTATCTTAATAAAATGGAATAATTAACCCATTCATAGAAATATAATACTATAATGCAAGGATGTTTTATTTCTTCCCATTCAAAGAAGGAAAAAACTATTGAAATAGATGCAAGTGAACCCAGGTATGTTGTTTTAAAGACATCTTTGTGATCAATCCTTAATGAGAAAGATTTTCAACCATACAGTTAAACATTTCTTCAGAAAGTGGATTTATTTGTTTTATATACTTTATTTAATGTATGGAATAAGTTAGGCTATAACAGAGTCAAACTCATTAAGTACAGCATTTAACACTTCCTCTGTTGTTGTGAGGTAATATTGAGTACATTAAAAACAAAGGGTAAAAAGATGAAATAAAAAGTAAACAAAAACACAGATTCAAAAAGATATATGCACCTCTACATTTATTACAGAATTATTTATAATAGCCAAGATATAGAAGCAACCCAAACATCCATTCAATAGATGAATGGGTAAAGATGCGATGCATAGGTACACACACACACACACACACACCCATACCCCCCCCACACACACCACTGGAATATTACTCAGCCATACAAAAGAATGAAACTGTGCCATTTGCAAGAACATTGATGGACCTAGAGGGTATCATGCTAAGTAAAATAAGTCATACGGATGAAGACAAATTTCAATGATTTCACTTATATGTGGAATCTAAACAAACAAATGAATAACCAAACAAACAAAAAGCAGAAACAAGTCTATAAATACAGATAACGAGGGATGACTGAAAAAACAGAGTGGGTGGGGGCATGGGCAAAGGGGTGAAGGGCAGTGGGAGATGCAGGTTTCCAGTTATGGTATGAATAAGTCACAGGAATAAAAGGTAGAGCATAGGAAATACAGTCGATGATGTTGCAATAGTGTTGTATGGTGACAGATTGTAGCTACACTTGTAGTGACTTGTCAAATTACTATGTAATACACCCGAAACTAAAGTAACATTGTATGTCAACTATATCTCAATTTGAAAAAAAGTAAAACTTCCCACATTTAATAATTTAAATGTACCTTATTTATTAAATTATACAAATAAATGTCAATTACAAAGGGATAATTACAGCAAATGGTTATTAAAGCATAAGATAATTCAGAGAAGGAATAAATTACTGTTTTCTCACATGATCTCAAAAGACAGTTGTGGAGGAAATGTGTATGTAGTTAACATTCCAAAACAGAGAAAGAATTTAGCCTTTTAATGTTTCCCTTTACCTACTTACCTAGTTGGATATAAGGTTTAAATATAGAATTATACTGTTTATATTCACTAAATACTTAGTAAAACAGAGAATGATACATTTGTTAAAGTCGTCAAGGCTCAAGTAATTTTGTTTAAAATCTTTTGATTGAAAACCAAAACCCAAGGTTTTATACCCAGATTTACCTTTATCACACTCACTTTAGAGGACAGATTTCTTTGAGGTACAATTTTTTTAGAGTGAAACTGACATATTCAGTGCAGATACTATCTTTTGAACTAAGGATCTGAGTCTTCAGGTACTCTAGAATATACTGTAATCTCAAATTTTAGAATATGAAAATGAGATAGCTATATAATAATGATATCACTTACCAAATGGCACCAGCCTGGAAAATTTAGCTCAGGCATGATTTTTATCAAAGAATAACTTTTCTCTATGTGGGAAGAATATCTTCTTGGCAAAGTGAACATTTTCCAGAAAGCACAAGTAGCATATTAAAAAAAGAAAAGTACAACATAAATCAGACACCAGATCAACAGATGTCAACTTACTGATTCAAAGAGCCAATAGTGACAGTTTTATTTTTTGTATATCCTAATAATAAGTTTATTCTATATGCTAAACATACAATCTAAAATAATTGAATATTCATTATCTCTTTGCTCCTTTTTTTGATTATCAGATAGGAACTAGGCTAAAGTGCTAACTTTGTACTATATATTAAATATCTACTGAACAAATTTATATGTTTTTTTAAAAAATTTTACTTATTTATTTATCAGAGACAGAGAGAGAGAGCACAAGCAGGAGGAGCAGTAAGCCCAGGGAGAAGGAGGCTCCTTGCTGAGCAATGAGCCCAAATAGGGACTCAATCTCAGGACCCTGGGATCAAGACCTGAGCCAAGACACTTAACTGACTGAGCCACCCAGCCATTCCCAAATTTATAGTTTAAGCCTGATAGAAAATTACACTGTAGCATGGAATAATATTTTAATCTCAGTTATAAAAGATAAATTTTGGTGTGTTTAGTTTAATTATTATAAGTAGTTTAAATTAATTGACAGGAAGTTAAATAAAGATTTGCATAAACTATAGCTCAGTAATATTAATTAACACCCTGCATCATTTAACCAATATTTCCAATATTTAACCAATATTTCCTTTATTATGTTAAAGACTAGTCTCGTTGTTTTAAGATTAACTAGGACATATAAATACCTATTTATGATTTCTTTTTTCTTGACTTTTCTTATAAAATGTCCATGTTAAATAACCATTTTATATTATACTTTCTCCTGCATACATTCCCTTTTAAAATACATAAGATACTCATAGGGAGAAATTTCCGTGTCAGAAAACAATGTTTTCCCAAAATAATAACTAGAAAAAACTGTAAAGAAGAAAATTAAGGATGGATGCCTGGGTGGCTCAGTCAGTTAGGTGTCTGCCTTTGGCTCAGGTCATGATCCCGGAGTCCCAGGATTGAGTCCAGTGTGTCAGGATCCCTGCTTGGGAGGGAGTCTGCTTCTGCCTCTGCCCCCCACCCAACTCTCTCTCTCTCTTGCACTCTCTCTCAAATAAATAAATAAATAAATATTTTTTTTAAAAAAGAAGAAAGTTTAAGGAACTGAGTTCTTCAAGAGTGATATATTAAAAAACTGTCTAACCTAATATGCAAATATTTCTGAGAAAGCAAGGGGTACTCAGATATCCTGAGCTCAGTTTTATCCTAAGAAAGGGTTTGGGTTATTAAAACATCTGAATATGAATTTAAGATTATTTAGAAGATTGAAAATTTTTGCATAACATGTCAGATTGTTATTTCAAACAGTGCTTACTAAGGAACTAATGAATATAATTTTATTACATTATGCTATACTCTCTGTATTTTGGAAATGTCTGCCATAAATTTATGACTCCGGAAAAAATTCCATAATTTACAAAGCTCACGGTGCTGATAATGTCTTTTTTGTTTGTTTAGGAAATAAATTTACTTTACAGTTGAAGCTGTCCAGTAGTAGGGGGACTGTTAGAATAACAATTATAATTTTGCAAATTTATTTCCAGCTACAGTATATCCAGATGTAAGATATATATAAAATGTATATAATATATATGCATGCATTCATAAATGCACAGATTACATATACATACACATATTCTTATGTGTGTGTATTCAATTTTTTATTTATGAGTAATATGTTAGATGCTATAGGCACAAGTCATCATTTTAAGCTTTCAAATAAAGATTTTACTACTTGCAGAAAGCATAATTCTGGAAATTTTATGACTGACATGATTAACAAATGACTGAAAATCCAGATCACATGAAAGAGGGTTTTTTCTTTTATACCTTTTAAGTAAGATGATCACAAGATTTAAGCTTGTTTTCTATGTATTATTCAACTTCTCTGCAAATTGCCTCATTATGTATAGTTTCTCTACTTAAAATTAAATGACCATGGGATCAGGACAGTTTACTATTATGAAGGCAAAACTGGCACCAAAGTCATTTCCTTGAGTTTACAAATGCACAAAATGAATGGCAGATGGTTATGTATTTTGATACTTGTAGCTACAAATAAAAGAAAACCCAACTCCAAATGGGCTTTTATCCTCATATATCTATAATTGTAGTGGGAGCAATGGCTCCAGAATTGTCTGATTTAACAGATCAACGATATCATCCATGACCCAGTTTCATTCTTTCTTTCCTTCCATTTTGCTGTCTTAAATTCTGGCTTTATAACAAGATGGCTACAGCATTCTCAGAATTCATAACAAGCTTGACACTATCCAGAGAAAGAATACAAAGTGTCTCATTCTCTGAGACTCTCTTGCACCTCATTGGCCAGAACTTGATTATCTACCTATCTCTGAATCAACTACTGTCATGGCAAGTGAAAATATTCTTGGACTAATGAAACACTCTGCTGAAACTGGGTTAGAACTTTCCCTAAGGCACAGGACTGAAGAGGGGAAGGATAGATATCTGAACAAAACGGGATTCTATTGTGGAAAAGGAGAGAATAAATGCTGTGTAGACAACTTCCAAAGACCACTAATGAAAGGTACTTGAGGTGCAATGCAGGTGAATTAAAATGATATAATTGCTAATGGGTTCAGTAATTATATATTTTAAGGCACCTAGAGATAATTTGAAGAGATAACTGTGAACATCTATTGAATACGTATGGCAGGATATAAGCCAGGAACATGAAAATCACAAAATACTATATTATAGAAAGGTCATCAGATAGCTTAAAATCTGGAGTTTTACAGATGTTATTAAAAAAAGTGCTTAATAACAAATTAATTGATTTTTGTTTTCTTGTGTGGAAGGATACGTGACACATTCTTTCAGATAGCACCTATCCCCAAGAGCAGAAAATCTTAGTGCATTATAGAAAATAGAAGGTGGAATCTGTGTTAAAAACAAATAGCATGATAGTAAAATATTATATTATCCTAAAAAATGTGAAATCTCTGAAAGAAGAAATAAGTCTGGAGGTAGGAAAAATATCATACATAGGTACATGATGTATTTTCTAAGAAAGAAATTACTAACCTATTTTTTCAACAAATTCAGTCTCTTATTCCTTTCCTATGCACACAGTTCATATGTGTTATGGAATCAGAATGGCAGGATCTTGTAGGTCAACTCTCCTGGTTTTATTTTCTATCAAATGAACTCTATAAGTTTCATGTAATGTTCTCTATATAAAATCCAAGAATTTGCACAAGTCTGGCATTATATACACAGATTTCATATGGTTTTAACATTTCCTTCAGGTGGCTATTTTGAGCTTTCTGATTACACTACAGTTCAGCCATGATGAGACAATCATCATGATAGACTCTTCTGATATCATATTTATTACTACCATTAGATGTCAGGGCATAACATGTCTGCTGATGATTTACTGTTCCTGGTTGTATCTAGAACCGATAAAATGACACTAGGCATTCTTGCAAAGTGTACTTTCTACGTTACTTGGTTGAACTATTTCTTTGGATAGTTTTAGTCTATCAGTTTTCAAAATATACACTCTTTCTCACCCAGATTCTCATTTGTTCTTATTGAAATATGAAATGACAATCATTTTCTAATTTACTGTGCATTTGTGCACAAACTTGTTTTAAATCACATAATAAAAATGTAGTAATCAAGATTGCATGTAGTTCGTTATCAATATGGTATTTTTTTCTCACTGATCTAATTGAGATTTATCTAAAGTCCCTACCTATCATTACCACAAACAAGATTCCAGAAAGACAGATTTTCAGAAAGCAAAAAAAAATTACATACAACTTCATTGTGAGAAAGACATAAAAATGCTAATGAAAAATTATGGTAAGTTATATTGGGCAAATGTGCAAGTTGGAAATTTATCTTCCTACATAAAATGGGCCCAAACATCACAGAAAAGTATGAGCCATCAGAATTCTATTTAATATATTACATATAAAATATTAAATTAACATATTATATAATAAATACACATTTATATATTGTTATGCAATATGTTTGCTATATATAGTATATATATTTTATCTATTTTTATATAACATACTTATGTTATATGATATATAATAAACAGTCATATAATACAAATAATAAATATATATAAATTTCTATTTAGATTTTCTATTCTATATCTATTTAAATTTCTATTTATCTGGAGAATCCTGACTGGCACATTGAAACAAAGCACATCAGAGCACAAAAGGAGGAAAGGATGAGGATATGAGGAATTTTTGAGGAGTGGTAAATATATTTTATCCTAAATGTGCTACTGGTTTCACTGATGTATTAACTATCAAAATTCATTTGTACACTTTAAATACATGGTATTTATGTAAATTATTTCTTAATAAAGTTGATCAAGGAAATAAAAAGAGTCTAACTCATGAAGTACAGCTTCTTGAAGAATAGTCTTTCTATCATGTGAGCCCTAGGGCATAAGGCATGTCTCAGTCACATAGCAATCCATGCCTTAAATTTTGATCAATTTGGAAGCAGGAGTAGGAAAAACCTAAGAGAACAGAGAAGTTATCCTCTGCCTAATTTTGCCAACATTACTGAAATAAAAAAATAGTTTTAAAAATGTATATGTATCCTCCTCTACCACAGTGGCACTGACTGATGAATATGGAGGAAATACTTTGATGATCAACAAACACTCTAAAAAACCCAGAGAAATTAAGTTCTCAGCAAACAATTTATCTCAATACTCCATTATTAACACAAAGTGCTATATTTTATTTGGCTGTTTGCTTGATTTTTTGAAGATTTTTTTCCTCAGGAAATTCAATAATTCCCAATTCCTTGAGTTCTTGATCTCAGTGTCCCTCCCTTATCCCCAAATTCACCACAGGAGTAAAAATGACTCACATTGTATCAATTATATTAGCATTATTTTCAATCACAGTAATTGCATTTTCATGGCCATTCAGAGTCCACTCCTGAAATTTGAGAGGTGAACTTTAGGACTGATAGGAAATTTCTTTCTTTTTGATATTGCTTCACAATTTTAAGGTTTGGGATTGTCATAGGCCACCAGATGAAAAGAGTTTCACTGAACAGTGAAACTAATGATAAAGAAATGGAAAGAGGGAGAAAAGGAGATAATAGATCATCAGTAAAAAGAAAAAAAAGAGGGGACTATTTTTTATAAATATCTAATAAATTTCCATATATTAAAGCAATGATAATTGTAACATCTAGAAATAATTTTAATTTGCACATATTTGTTACACATTTCTGTGAAAAAGAGCATGGATCTTTTTATCTGTAACATCTAGCATAAAGTCTGATGCATAGAGACTGCTCTGAAAGCAAATGTTGAATAAAAGAACCAATTACACTGATGTTCAAAATAGACTACTTGCCAATTGTGGGACGGAAGAATGCTGTCATAATTACCAGTACGTATACTCACTTGAAAATTCATTCTTCGCTTTTTCATTTTTTTAAAAAAGATTTTATTTATTTAATTGACAGAGACAGACAGCGAGACAGGGAACACAAGCAGGCGGAGTGGGAGAGGGAGAAGCAGGCTTCCCGCTAGGCAGGGAGCCCTATGTGGGCCTCAGTTCCAGAACTCAGGGATCATGACCTGCTCCAAAGGCAGACACTTAACGACTGAGCCACCCAGGTGCCCCATTTTTCATTTTTTAATAGGCACATGTGGAGAGGCTAGGGTAACATGTTCTGCTTCAATATATAGTCACTCTCTCTTATTCTATTGAGTATAAATTCAACACAAACATGGGTATAGCACTTTTATGGGCTACCACTCTTGTAAGAGCATAGAAATTCCCATAATTTTTCATTCTTAAGGGAGTACATTCTAAGGAGTCCCAATATGTCTCTAGGATACTTGAATTATGTTTCTGGAATCTATCCCGTATGATAGCAGTTAACAGATATAGCAACAAACAGACCAAAATATACATATACCTCAAATATAACTTGGTTGTCTGCATAATATCAAAGAGTTTGGGCTTCTATATATTGATCCATAAATATGTTTACTAGCATGGTTACTGAAATAGCAGAATTTGCCATAAAGGAATTACTATCCAAAATTTTATTAGTGCAATTCATTATAACATGTATTTGACATTTTCATTGAAATAACAAATATATATTTACTGGGCATCAGGTTTTCCAGTGAGCTGACTATGTAAGCAGCAATCAAGACAATTAGGTCTGTAGCCTGCATAACTGTATGCTAAACCTAAAGACGTTGGTTTCGTATAATTTAAATTTCTTTAATTAAATCATTTTTGGTTTAAGAAGTTTTTGCTTATTTCATTATAAATCTAATAAAATTTTCAGACAGGTTCAGGGACTCAATCAATAAATTCATTTATCAGGGTTTCTATTTTTAGTATATCTGTGTAGGTCTACAACAGTCCAGCTCATCCACTGATAACAACTATATGCTTAAGATAAAATACAGAAAGCATTGATATGAGCATGTGGAGTAGTAAACACATGAAGGCAGATTGTTGGAGGGATTTAATTATTGTAATTAGTTTAAAGTGAAACAGAACCTCCCCCATTATATTCTCAGAATATGACCCTTGCCTTCAGTTGCCAGCACATGACAGACCTTCAGATTTCTTATTTTAATGAAAAATAATCTGCCATTATTGTATTATTACTAATTATTTAAATACTTTTGGGTGATAATTCTCTACCCACAGTTGTAGGCATATATACATGCTCTTATTTAAGTATTAAAATGACTTCATAAATCTCATTATTCTTTATAATAGTAAATGCAGGGAAGTTAAGTAACTGAGGTCACACAGAAAGAAATACATAAGCATGTACTAGAAGAGTCCAGGCAGTTTTTCTTTCCTTTTCCTTCTTCCTTTTTTTTTTAAATGTGAAATTCACTTAACTTATAATTGACCATTTTAAACTGTATTTTAAAGTGGCTTTTAGTGCATTTATACCATTGTGCTACCACCACCCCTCTTCAGTTTTAAAACTATTTATCATCTCAGAACACCCTGTATGTTTTACTCCTCATTGTCCCCCCAATGTCTATAAATCACAAATGTTCCTTTTTGTCTCTAAGTATTTGCCTAATCTAGATATGCCATACAAAAGGAATCATATAATATGCAATTTTTGTGTCTGTCTTCCTTCACTTAATATTTTTGAGATTAATTCGAGTTGTAGCATGTAGCAGTTTTAAATTACTTTTTATGCCTGAGTAATATTCCATTGTATACATATCCCATACTTTATATGCTCCTCCACTGATGGACATTTGGGTTGATTGCAACTCTTGGCTATTATGAATAATGCTACTATAAACATTTATGTACAAGTATCTGTGGGGGCATATATTTCCATTCCAGAAAGTTTGTCTATTTTAATAATATTTGATGGAAGAAATTAGCTGATAATGTATCAAACAGTCATTAAATCCCACCATGCTTAGATCTTGGGGAAATTTAGTTACCATGGTTTGTAGCTAAACAGAATTACTTGACTTCTGGAGTCAGTGAATCTGTGTGTGAAATATGAAGACACTTAATTTAGAAACATGAAGCTCTGGTTTTGTTCACTGATACTCATTACTTGGAGAAATTACAATTTGATTTAAGTATCCACAGGCTATTCATTTCAAATGTATATATGAAGTACTTCTTATGGCCAGGCACTATCTTAGGAGTTAGAGATTTAAAGACGAAAATTCATTATTTTTGTTCTCATGAAGTCTGCATTCCTAAGAAATAATAAAAAAAATCTAAATACAATAAAATAATTGTTTAATGGATGTTTCTAAAAACTGCAGTGGAAGCATAAGGGAAAGAATAACTGAGATTGCCTAGAGGAGGTAATATTTTGCTGAGACTTAAACAACAAAAATGAATTTGCTAAGTAGGCAATCAACTGGAGACTTTTTCTAGTAAATTTAATAACATAAAGGCAACAAGGCAAAAAAAGAACATTTATTCTGAAGACCATCAGCAGTTTCTTATTGTTGCAGTATAAAGAAAGTTCTAAATCATTAAGGTTCCAGAAAACAATGCAGAGACATGTAAAATTTATTCTTTAAGTGATGAGGAATACACAGACCTTTAGATTTCATTCCATATTTTACAGGGACTAACTTGGATATCTAAAAATATTACTCTGGCAACAATGCATTAAAAGGAGGAAAGGAGCTGGGGGTAGATGGCAGGAGAATATAAAAAGGTCATTATCTAGTTGAGAAAGGAAGATGTCTGAAAGTCAGTCCAGAGCAGTGTGAATATAGTAGAAGGAATGAATATAAACTATATTCAAAATCTAAATTAAAATTATTTAAGAATCAATTGTACCTTGGAAATAACAAATAGGTGCCATATGCAAGAATCTTTGGTAGTGCCTTTCACCATTCTAGAAAATACAGAAGGATAAGCAATTCTGGAGAAAGAAGATGGTCTTAGTGCGACATATTTAATATCTCTTTCTTGAGTATCATCGAGGTGAATGACTGTTAGGCTACGGAATTTGTAGATCTGGATCTCAGAAGCAGTCTACTTTGGAGACACATGGTTAGGAACAATGACCACATAGTGATTGGAGAAATACTGTAATCACTATAGAAACTGTTTCAAGTTATTCCTTCAAGCTATATTCCTGCCTTTCTAATTCAACATCTGCTTCAGGTCCTATAAGAATATTAGAATGTTGAAAAAGATCAAATTACACAAAACAATATAATTTAAAAATATTGTTATAGTACAAATATTAAGAAAATAAATTTTTCAACAAGAAAATTATTTGGAATGGGTATTAATGATTTGGAATTCTACCTCAATATAAAAATGTAACCATAAAAGAATGTAACCATAAAAGAGAAATAATTATGTTGGTATAGGTAACTTTCTAATTTGGGAATTTTCTCGATGCTACAAACAAAAGTATAAATCATTCTATATATATTTTTAAAAAACTGCTAGAAATCAAAGTTGTCATGAAATTCCAACTTGAAGATGGCAGCATAGAAGATCCTAAACTCATGCCTTCCCAGAGACACAGCAAATCTACAGCTACATGTGAAATAATTCCTTCTGAAAAGATCTGAAAACTAGCTGAACAGTGCCACCAAAACAAAGAGGAAAAGGACCATATTCAGACAGGTAGAAAAGGCAGAAACAAGGTCTCACCAAAAACCCCATACCCGGTGCAGTGGCCCCCCCTGTTGGGAAGGATTTCACAAATATGGAGTTTCTCCCCGAGGAGCAAGGGGTTTATGCTCCACATAAGGAACGTCATTCCATGAGACCTGCCCCAAAGAGATGAGCCCCAAAAATGTTGGGCTTTGAAAACCAATGGGGTATATCCAGGAGAACGAAGGACTGGAGGAACTGAAATATAGCTCTTAAAGGACTCCCACCCAGACTGGCTTAGTCAATATATTGTATTGCAAATTTGAAGGATGTGAAGAAAGTAAATCTTAAAAGTTTCCATCACAAGAAAAAAAAACAATTTGTAACTCTGGTGACAGATGGTAACTAGACTTATTGTGGTGATCATTTCATAATGCATACAAATTTGCATTGTTATGTTGTACATCTGAAGCTAATATAATGTTGTATTGTCAATTATACTTCAATAAAAAATCATCATAAACAAAATTTAAAGTGAAGTATGAGCCTGGTCAAAAATAAATGCAATAATCATTAACAGAATTTAGCAGTCAATAAGTGAAACACAAAAAAGACTGACATTCCGATATGAAATTTATATATGAAGAAAAACAATTGAGCACCACAGATGTTGAAAACAATTCACTCTACTAATTTAAATAAATATCAGAATAGAAATAAGATACTTATAAATCTTCATATACAATGGCACCATTTCATTTTTATAATAAAATAAACTTCAAAAACATTAATGACCAATATTAAGAGAGTATTTAAGTTATAGTATATTCATAGAGTGGAATATTATGCATACAATATAGCAAATATAAAATAATTTTATTGGCAATAAAATATTTACAATATATTTTTAAAGGAAAAAAATGGCAAAATAATACGGGTATCTTGTTTCTAATTTATGTACAAGCATTGGAAATATGAATTATATTTGTGCTTTACTTCTAATTGATTTCTGCAAGAATATGTATAGATTTTTACCAAAATATTTTAAAATAGTAAAAAACAAACAAACATGGAGATGTATGTGTAGTATGAAATACCAGGAGAAAATAGATTTTATAAAAATTTTGAAAAGAGAGCATAGTAGTAATTGCAAATACCATTACATCCCATAAGATGATGAGTAATAGGTGACCATGTTACTTGTCAAATATGAAGGAACTGTAAAATTTGAGTGCTACGTTGGCATGATTAAATTGAAAGACGGGATACAATAAATTGAGGTGTATATAGTTTAAGAGAGTAGATCTAGTGGCATCAACTTTACCTGGTTCACTGAAATCACAAACCTAAAGTCTAGTATAAAGTAGGCCTATAACAAACATTTGCCAAATTAATGATATGATCAGGCAAATAATATATAGTTAAAATTTTTCTAGAAAAATAATGAATAAGAGGAGCATGAAGTTACTACTGTATTCTAAAGTGAATACATTGTTTTAGTTAGGATTTTCAGAAAAGGAGATTCTGACAAAAGATGTAAATGTAGAAGTTTATGTGGAAAGTCTTCCTAGGAAGCACAAAAAGAGGAAGTACAGAAAATGAGACAGGGAGTGGTAGGCAGATACATTTGATGGCCTCTTGATCTCCGGACCCTAGTGTAACATCCTATTTAATCTCTTCCCTTGAGGCTGTGAACGGTATGTGCAACTTGCTTCTGACCAATAGAATATGGCAAAGGTGGTGGAATGTCACACCCATAATTATGTTGTTATATGGCAAAATAAATCAGTCTTCATCTTTATTCATTCATTCATGCATCCTCCAAATAATTGTTACATGTTCATTATGTGCCAGGAATAGTAAACTGTGATAAGGGCTAAAATGTGGGTGCATAGTCCATTATAAAAACGCAGGGAGTTCTAGCCCAAGCTCCATCTCATAGCTCTCACATACAACAGGAAATTTTTTCTTCTTGGAAGGGAGAAGAGTGCTCTTGGAGTCTTCATAGGAAAAATGACATTTCTAGCCCTCTTACACACAGCCACCTCACACAATAGTCCCTGTTTCCCCTACCTCAGTACTTTCACATTTTCTCTTTTTATGAAGACCAGAATCTCAGAGAGATATCTGCATTCTCATGTTCATTTCAGCATTATTTATAATAGCCAAGATATGGAAACAACCAAAACATTTAATGGTTATTGATGGGTGAATGGATAAAGAAGATATAGTAGGTATGCAGGTAGGTAGGTAAGTAGGTAGACAGATAGATAGATAGATAATAGATTGATATAAAATCATAAAAAATGTATAAAATATTAGAGTTAAAAAACTAATTCAGCAAGGTTGTAGGATAGAAGATCAATATATAAAAATGAGTTGTATTTCTATGCCCTCCCAATAAATAACCTGAACAGAAAATTAAGAAAACAATTTATTTACAGTTGCTACAAAAAGAATAAGACATGTAGCAATAAAAATAACCAAGAAGATGCAAAACATGTGTACTAAAAACTAGGAAATACTGCTGAAAGTAACTAAAGTATTTAGTAAAGTCCTAAGTAAATAGAAAGATATTTGTGTTCAAAGACGTTAAGGTAACAGTACTTCCCAGAACAATCTATAAATTCAATGACATCCCTAGCAAAATCCTAGTGGCCATTTTTACAGAAATAGAAAGCTAATTCTGACACTCACATGAAATTGCAAGCAACATCAAATAGGAAAAATATCCTTGGGGGGAAAAAGTTGGAAGCTTCACACTTCCCAATTCCAAAATTATTACAAAGCTATAGTAATCAAAACAATGCGGTACCAGCATAACAGTGTGTGTGTGTATGTGTGTCTCTGTGTGTGTGTGTATGCATATATGTATATATATACACTAATAGCATTTAACTGAGAGTCTAGAAGTAAACCCATAGATCTGTATGACCTGTTGGCATTTCATGATGGAAAGAATAGTCTCTTCAAAAATTGGTACTGGGACACCTGGATATCTTCATGCAGAAAAATGAAATTAAACTTTACCTTACACCATATACAAAACTTAACTCAAAATAGATCAAGGGCCTAAACATAAGGGTTAAAAGTATAAAGCTAATAGGAGAAAATGTAGGGATAAATCTTCATGAACTTCAATTTGGTAATGGTTTCTTACATATGATACTAAAAATACAAACAGGTACATAAATAGGATTTTCTAAAAATTAAAAACATATGTGCATCAAATGACAGTATCAATAGTAAAAAAATACATAAATGAAACAAAATATTTGTAAATCATATATCTGATAAAGGTCTAATATCTAGAAAATACGTAGAGCTCATATAATTCAACAACAAAAAGACAAACTACCCAATATAAAAAGGAACAAAGGACTCCTTTCTCCAAAGAATATAAACAAATGGCCAACAGGAACATGAAAATATAATCAACACAATTGACTATGTGTAAAATGCAAATCAAATCACAATGAGATACATTTCACAGCTACTGGAATGGCCATAAGTAACAGAAATGTTGGTGAAGATGTGAAGAAACTGAAATGCTTGTACATTACTAGTGGAAATGTGAAATGGTCAAGCTTCTATGAAAAGTTTGTCAGTTCCATAATAAATTAAACCCAGATTTTCTATATGACCCAGCAATTCCATTTGTAGATATATGCTCAAGAGTTCTGAAGACAGATGTTCAAACAAAACATGCACGTGAATGTTCATAGCAACACTCATCACCAGTATAGTTGTAACCAATTCAAGTTTCTATCAATTGATGAATGGATAAACAAAATATGCTATACCCATATAATTGAATTCAGCCATAAATAGAAATTAAGTACTCATACATGCTACAACATGGATGATCCTTGAAAATGTTATGCTTAACATAAAAAGCCAGACACAAAAGGGCACATATTGTATGATTACTTTTATATGATATTTCCACAATATAAAAATCCATAGAAACAGAAAATAGGTTAGTGGTTGCCAGATGCTAGTGGGAGGGAGGGATGGGAATGACTGTTTGGGTATAGGGTTTCCTTTGGGATTATGAAAATGTACTGGAATTATAAAGTGGTAGTGATTACACACCATTGACAAAAGTAAATGCCTCAGATTTGTACACCTTAATATGGTCAAAATGTTCAATTCTGTGTGTATTTTACCATGACGAAAAGTATATGAATAGTATTTAAAAGTATATGAATGCCTTACCAAAAAAAAAAAAATTCATGGATTTTGTATCCTTAAAAATGTATAACACCTTTAGTGTAGAAGATAATTTACAAAGAAAACAAATTCTTTAAAAAAGTCATAAGTAAAAAAAGAAAAAGATCATGTGGTCTGGCAGAAAAAAGAAGTATTTTCAATTGAAGACAGAAAATATTTTATGAATTTTGCACTGGGCCAATAGTCTACACATGGTTTAAAGATGTAAACTAGTGGATATACAGTGTCAATCCAGAGAATACCATACAACCAAGCTATTATTTGAATAAATGAAAATTAGTGTATCTCACAAAGCCCCTTATCTTTCAAACCCTGAATTTAGTGTATTCACAACTTGAGCTCATGATCTTCTTCCAAGTATTTATGCTATTGTATTTTCAGGTTCATTTAGTGGCACAATCCAGAGATTTCAAAGCAGAAACTCAGCATTATCTTCCTTTTCTACCTATACATTAATGCCCTGTCAATTTTGTGTCTTGACTTTTGTTCTAAGAGCTCTGGGATTCAGACTTAACACATAAAGATCTAAGAGACGCATGACCTCTTCACTTACATAAGAAAATATTTTTAAGGAATATCTTCTTATACTCAATTAGCTACATAGTTTACTTGTGTTTCATAACCTCTGCTCCTTAAATATACAAATTGTGGACTTATTTATAATAAGTTCTCAGTCAGACTAAGTGTACCCTTTTAAAAATTTTTTTAAAATTTTTAATTTAAAAAAAGGTATTTATTTGGTCTAGAGAGAAAGAGAGAGAGCATGAGCAGGCAGAGGGACAGGGGGAGAATCCTTAAGCAGACTCCCCACTAAGCACAGAGCCCAAAGCTAGGTCTGTAAATTTGTCAAATCACCATGTTTAAGAGGGTATTTTCCTGATAATATCCTCCTTTCACTTTTAGGTATCTCTGGTATAGAAGAAAATATAATAAGGCATACTGTTCAACAATTCCTTCCCACAAATATTTAAATATTTTTTATCCCTTGCACTTTATGTTTAAATCATTTATGAAGACTTCCTCTATTACCCGAAGGAAAATTATAGTCTCTCCTTTCACTCACATTTAATCCATACACATTTATTTTAAGCATTCTAAGTCTAGATTGTAAGCCCGTCATGACATGGGGTATGTATTATTTTTCCAGGTATAAAGTACTAGGTAGCCTACAACATTGTGTGGCACTTAGTAATTGATTTATAAATGTTTGTGAAATGGCAGGAGAAAAAAAAATGGTTTCATGATAAACACTGCTGAACCAGGATTTATTGTAAATTCATAAAAATTAAAACAATGCTATAAATATGGTAGGCTCTCATGACAGCATCTAAGCAGTAGCAAATTAGGAATTGTTTCTCTTTACAAGTCATTTTTTTACTTTAAATTAAAGAGAATTTATAAACAAAGTAATAACTCCTTTTTAATTATAAATTTATAGAGATAATTATAGATTTACATGTAATTTTACAAAATAAAGCAGACAGATGCTATGTGCCTCCCCCTTACACAATTTCCCCCAATGGTAACTTCTTGCAAAACGCCAATATGACACCACAACAGGAGTTTACTTTTATACAATATACTAATCCTATTCAGATTTTCCTAGTCTTACTTATACTGATTTGTGTGTGGCTATGTGTATTCAGTTCTACACAATTTTACCACGTGTAGGTTTGTGTATCTACTACCGCAGTAAGATGTAGAACAGTTCCATCACTACAAGGATCCCTTTTGGAAAATAACTACTCTTTTTCAAAACATAGTAACTCTTTTTTTTTTTTTTTTTAAGATTTTATTTATCTATGTGACAGAGAGACAGCCAGCGAGAGAGGGAACATAGCAGGGGAGTGGGAGAGGGAGAAGCAGGCTCCCAGTGGCGAAGCCCGATGTGGGACTCGATCCCCAAACGCCAGGATCACGCGCTGACCCGAAGGCAGACGCTTAAGGACTGCGCTACCGAGGCACCCCGCAAAACACAGTAACTCTTAATCACTTATTAGATATATTTTATTTTTTGGTATCAAGTATGTTTAAAAGAGAGACCATATTACTTAAGAGACTGTATTTGTGTATACATGCGGACATATTCACATTAAAAGGATCGTAAAGAGAGTATCCTCTAAATTACTCACTGCCTTTAAAATAACTCTAGTATGAGAAATGTAACCAATATCTTGGGAGAAAAATGGGTGAATAATAAATACAGTTGTAACACAAATTATGTACTACTTTCACTTTGATTCTCCGACTGAGAACATCAACTTAAAATGTGATAAAAATAAAATTGCCTACTTTTCTCTGAAGCCAGGCTTATGTAATTTCCATGTCAATATCTTTCAAGCCTGGTGTTCCCAGGAACAGCTTTCATTAGAATAACACAGTAAAAGCTGGGAGGAAAGCTGAGCTGCCATTCAATGTAAAATGTACCTTATGAGTTGGCTTCCATAATTGTTACTCACACAGTACATGAGACAAAATGCAGGTTCATGATGTGATTGGGGAAATGAGATAAAAAGAACAAAGATGAATCTGTCAAATATATTCCTTTTTGGTTTTATTGCCTAATTTACCCTCTTAGAAAAAGGCAATGTAGAACACTTTTTATAACCTTACATAGACAGTTTTAAGGCTTAAAAAAAAATTAACTACTGGCGATTTCTAATGGACCTGTTAACATTTTTAATCAATGCTATTTTCAATGCATTATGAGAAGGTTTGCTGGATGTTATGCTTTTTATTATCAATTTATAATTTCCCAAATATGTGAAGATAGATGATAGATTTGCTCAAAATTAAAATAATATGTAATACCTGACATTGTTATAGTTACTTTCATTTCTATTACTCCAAAACCCCTTTTATGTATATTATGTATCTAGGATATAAGTGAATCACTGCTATGATTGTAGTAAAAAGAACTGAGAAATAAAGAAACTATGAAAAGTCATCCATTCAGTAACGGTGATATGATAGTATTAGAAGTTCTGTAACTAAATATCTATTAAATTCTTTTTTTTTAAAGATTTTATTTATTTATGTGACAGAGAGACAGCCAGCAAGAGAGGGAACACAGCAGGGGAGTGGGAGAGGAAGAAGCAGGCTCCCAGCAGAGGAGCCGGATGTGGGACTAGATCCCTGAACGCCAGGATCACGCCCTGAGCCCTGAGCCCAAGGCAGACGCTTAACGACTACGCTACCCAGGTGCCCCTATTAAACTCTTTAAAAAGTATCTGCCACAGTGCTTTCAAGTGCTTGAAAAAAAAAACCACTCCACATCTTGATTATTAGTATTTTATTAGGAACAAACCAACTATTTTGGACTTTTCTATCAAAAATAAAAATTAATTTATATAAATAATATTCAGTTAACAACTTTAATAATTGACCTCCTTAATTCTCCAAAACTCAATAAAATCTGGTTGGTATTGATATGGGATCATGCTAACATTTTCTTAGTGATGGTATTGGTTGAATATCACTGCATATAAACAAACACCCAAACTTAGTGGGTTCTATGGAGTAACAGAGCTTAGCTTCATGATTCTTTCCTGGAGTTTTTAATGGTGTTGCAATTTGATACCAGCTAAAGGTACACTCATCTGATGGTCCTACAGGACTAGATGTCCAAGAGAGTTCACACATAATTCATTATGAATTGATGTTAGCTGAGCCTCTGAGCTCAGATATCAACATCTATAGGATTACTCCTCCACTTGGGCTTCTTATAGATGATGGATGGGTTTCAATAGAAATGTCTTGAGAGAGAATCGCCAAAGAGTGAGCATATACGTACTGAAAAGGAAACTTAGGATAGTGTTCTAATAAATATCATTATTTTTTTTAAAATAGACACAAAAAAAGGAGTCTGAGAGAGAGAAGTAAACCAGAAGTGTAGGAAGAAAAAATAACATTATTTTGTCATGGAAGAACTTTGATCAATGTTATTGAGAGGTCAAATAAGCATTAAATTCCATGTCTAGTGCTTAGCAAGAGGCAGATTATTGCAGACTTATGAAAGCAGTTGGATCATATGCACAAGAGTGAGAAATAAATGGTAAAGTGTAGAAAAGTGTAGATGACTTTAAAATAGAGGAGAGGGATAAAAAAAACAACGAGGGAGGAAGTATGCTAAAGAAGTCCATAATTTTTTTTTATTTGTTTCATTTTCTTTGTAGATTCTGTATTGTTTCAAGAAAGAAGGAGCATGCTTGTAATACTAAAAGGAAACCAATAAATAGAAATGTTGAGGACACAAAAGAAAAAAAAAGAAAATCTATGATTTAAATAATCTTAAAATCCTAATAGTTTTCATATTATGCTTTGAAAACACTGTTATGATAGTGATCGCAAGGAATTTTTGTTTAGGAACCATCCATAGTGGTTAAACTCTATATTCTTTAGGTTACAAGAGGAAATTTCCCATTTTATATATTTTTTCCCTTTTACTTTAGGTTCAAATAAAATTTTCCTTAAGAAATTTTTTCCTGAGGTTCATTTATTTGTCCTGTTTTAAATATATATTCACATTCTCAGATTTTTTTGAAAGATTTTATTAGAAATAAAGGAAGCATTTGGGAAGAAAAGTAGAAATCTTAAATTATATCAAGGTGATATATACAACTAAATTTTCTGAATGACACAGATAATGTACATCATGAAATACCATTTAGTTTATTAAAATAAATATAAGCAGTAGTAGTAAGATGTATTCCATGTTGTAAGAGACTATGGACCCCAGAAAACAAACTGAAGGTTTCACAGGCGAAGGGTGGGGGATGGGATAACAGGGTGATGGGTAGTAAGGAGGGCATGTGTTGCGATGAGCACTGGGTGTGATACACGACTAATGAATCAGGGAACACTACATCAAAAACTAATGATGTACTATACAGTGGCTAACTGAACATAATAATGAAAAAAAAAAGATGTATTCCATGTTGGGGCACCAGGGTGGCTCAGACAGTTAAGCATCTGACCTTTGGTTTTGGCTCAGGTCATGATCTCACAGTCACGGGATCCAACCCAGCATAGGACTCCATGCTCAGCACGGAGTCTGCTTCAGATTTTCCTTCACCCTCCCATTCAGTCTCATTCTCTCTCAAATCAACAAATAAAGTCTTAAAAAAAAAAGTATTCAATGTCAAAGATATAAAAAAATCAATAATTTATAATATTAAATAATAATTAGCTTACATGACTTATTTTAAGAGTACGTATGAACATTAACCAAAGTGAAACTTTATATTTTGCTTACACTATTGTGATACATGATGTTGGATGGCTTCCATTGATTAACCTAAATATAATCACTAATATTTATATAAACTTTCACTGACTCTTACTACGGTCAGGCAATAGGCACATTTTCATTTATAAAACAAAAGTAAATTATCTGTGAATTGTAATATCCACTATAGAATGAGGACATTAGAGTCAATGAATTCTTAATGAGTTCACGAGTTGAATATTTTACATTATTCCTTGTATTTCTAAAGCCACTGTCAGTAGATTGCAAATACGCTGCCTATATTATTTCCCTAGATTGAAGGATTGTGATCTCAATGACCTTCGTCCAAGGATGAGTTAACAAGATTGATTTAGAGATCTGTCAACAGAGCTATAAAGCTTTTGTTAAAATGTATTCATGATTATGAATAATTTATTAATATAAGCATTTAAAATCAAAGTATAGAAAAATTCATTATGACTCACTATTCTATAGATTCACTGGTTGATTAATCTGGGTGGGCTGGATAGTTCATTGAGATATGAAGGTAAATGTATAACTTATTGCTAATCCAGTAACATATATAGCTAGTTTTTATTTTGTCCACACTTTTAATTCTATTGCTTCAATTTTAATAGAACACTTAAAAATGTGAAGCCATAATTATGGATCTACTGAAATTACATTTATGATTAATTAATGTATTGTAACATTAGAATATTGGGGTTTTTGATATATTACAATAATAGTATTGCAATAGCAACCTTATGATGTATTGCCATAATATATCATCAAAGGGATATCAGAGAATTAAGGAGAATGGTGGCATTTATAGACTTTTGGGTAAAAAATATAACTTTGTGAACTATTTGTAACAGAAAGAAAGAAATGAAAAACTAAGAAAAATGCACATAAATTATGCAACGATCCAAAAGGTATGATATAATCAATCATGGGGGGGATACTTGGGGGAATAAATATAAGAGAAAAAAGAAAACACTTTTACTCAATAGCTTTCTATTAAGTTTTGGCAGAAATCTATAAGCAACATGAGAAAAAACATCAATTTGTATGTATTTATTTTGAGATATTTTACAGATTATGTGTGTATATCTATTTACACATCTAATATAAATGATCCAGATCTTGAGATCAATAAATTATGTTTAAAAGAAATATGAAATTGATATTCTCTTCATACATTCTTTTTTTCTATTATCCAGTAGTAGAGTAGCATTGTAACTTAGAAATTGAAATATATTTATTATCACACTTTTCCCACTATTATAATTAATTCTTATGTAGTTTTAGCTTATACCATTTTTTTGAATGTACTGATTTCTCTTGGTACAATTAAAATAAAATAAATTATGACAAAGGTGATCCAATAATTACTAATTATTTTATAATGAAGTATTAAAATGAGAAAATGTGAACTCTATACTTTGAATGAATTTTTACTAATTTAATTTTGAAGATTTAGAGTGGTTTGTTAGAAAGCAAATTCAAGCTGATGCTTTGGAAAGAGATATGCTAGAAAACATATATGTACTAATAATAACTTTGAATTATTTGAAAGCTTAATTGCAATGCATGTTTATTTTCTGATAATTTATAGTGATATCAATCAATCAATCTGTACATCTCCTTATAAAGTAACTGATGCCTATAAGAGATAAAGTGTACCTTATTTAAAAGGCATGTTATTACATTTAAACATGATCAACGTCATTTTCTATGTAATCAATTACAAAAGCAAACGCTGAAATGAAACCACAGCAACATATACTATGTATGACAAGGATGGCACTGAAATAAAATGGTAAAGGGGAAGCTTTATAAGTTTCATGGTAATAGAAAAGAAAAGCAGGTATGAAACAATTGATGTACATTCAGATGTTCATTTTAATAATATACAAAATATGGGTAATAGAAATGACTACTAAGATAATCTATAATAGAACTGGATTCATGTCTTTACTGAAGAAAACTATACTAGAAGAGTAATGTGAAAGAAAATAGACTTTATGGTTGTACATATTTGCTGGAAAATACAAGAATGTAATAAAAAAATTGTATCAAAAGCATTTGGATATTGAAAATAATAGGACAAAAAATATCTAAATTATAGGAATCTACTAAATTCTACCCAAGAGATTGGCTAAGTGCATTTGCTTATCTAACTGCAGATTATAAAAACTGAAAATTAAAACAAAGTACGACATTGGGAAATTACAACATTTTAACTTATTTTAATATGTTATACATTTAAATATATTATCTGATAATTACTTAAATTGTTTTAAAATAATTTTCTCCATTATGTATATATGGCTACAAATAATCAATATGTTTTATATAACTCTGTGCCATATGCTATTTTTGCCTTACAACAGTTATATGTATTAAGTATTAAGTATTAAGGTCAACATCATCTCAATTTTATACAAAGGAACTGAGATTAAGAAAAGCAAAATGATTAGAATAATGTCAAAACCAAGAACTTCTGATTTGAACGAACATATTTTCCCATGAGATCCAGTAATTTTCCAACATATTATATAAAGCTATGGGATAAGAAATATTTTTCTAGATGTGGTGTGTACACACACACACACACACACACACACACACACACACACAGGAATATTACTCAGCTATCAAAAAGGATGAAATCTTACCATTTACATTGATGTGCATGAAACTGGAAGGTATTATGCTGAGTGAAATAAGTCAATCAGAGAAAGACAATTACCATTTGGTTTCACTCATATGTGGAATTTAAGAAACAAAACAGGGGATCATAGGAGAAGGAAGGGAAAAATAAAATAAAACAAAATCAGAGAGGGAGATAAACCATAAGAGACTCTTAACTATAGGGAACTGTAGGAGGGTTGCTGCGGGGGGGGGGGAATGGGGTAATTGGGTGATGGGCATTAAAGTGGGCATGTGATATAATGAGCACTGGGTGTTTTATTTGTCACATATAACAGTAAGAGAATGGAAAATAGAGCATAGTTCGAGTCTATGACTGGAGAAATAAAATTAATCTTTATTACAATATTGACCTTATGAATAGGAAGGATATGCATTTTGATTTTTTTAGTTTAGTAAGAAATCACCCAGAGAAATAAATAACTCTTTAACATCTGCTTAATGAGATCAGAAAATCCATAAGTGAAAATTTCAAGAACTGTACTGGAGAAAAAGGATACAAATTATATTATTCCTTTTTGTAACAATGAGGAAAATTATATTCTAAGAAGATGATTTTCTCAAACCCTCTCAACAGTATATTATAGAGATATCATTTACAATGTTGCTCTCCATGACACGCAATGCTCAATATATGACATCAATGAAAAGTGGATATCCTGGACTTCACACCTTAAATAACTGCCTCAATATATGTTCTAGGTTTATTTTGTCATTGCATTTTTGGTGGTGGTGTCAACAGAGATATTGAGAAGAGGCTGAAATAATTAAATGTGCCAAAATTCTAGGGGATCAATTTTATAGTTTTAAGTTTACATCATCAATGTAGGGATGTTATTTTCACTATAGCTAAAAAAAAAAAAAAAAAGATAGTGTAACAACACTATATAATACAATACAGTTTGGAAGTTTAACACATTCTCCCTAAAACTTAAGAGCAGGTAGTTTTGTATCTCTCTTAATGCTTATAGGAATGGGAGATTTGTGATGAAGCAGAAAGTTATTTTTGTGGTCTGAATTTGAAGATGTTATAAGCTAGGATGCTCTGCTTTGTTGTGAAAAAAGAAAGACAAGGAGAGGACTTCTGAAGAAGATGATAGAATAGGAGGACTCTAAGCTCACCTCTTCCCACAGATATAACTAGATAACAGCCACATCAGTGTCAATGACCTAGAAAACAACCTGAGGACTGACAGAACAAACTCTCCACAGCTAAATGTAGACAAGGGGCCATTGGGAGGGTAGGGCAGGTGAAGGCATGGTCATCAGCTATAGGACTGGTGTGAATGTCCACAGGAAAGAAGGACACCATAGGGATGAAGAAAAGGAGAAACAGGATCTTAGCTCTGAAAACCAGAGGGACTAAATTTTGCAAGTTCTTACAAACAACAGGGCTTAACACCTGTAATATTAAAAATCAGCAGGCTCCTGGGAGAGCTAGGAGGGTGAGAGGAAAAGGAGTTCCCACACTTAAAGAGACAGCACAACAAATAGCCCCTCAGAGATACAGCACAGAAGCACAAAAATACCGGGGGTACAAAGGAAGAAATTTAATTACAGATTTCAGAACACGTACTAGAGGGGTGGGGATCATTGGGAAACCTTTCCAGGAACAAAGGAGCTGGTGGACATCATTTCCCTCTCCTGCTCCCTGGCATAAATATAGGGACACCTGCAGGAACCAGCACTACACCAACTCTCACTACTGAATTTGCTAACAGCATGCCACAGCAATATGTTCTCCTGAGGACATGTCCCCTCCAGTCAATCCTCAGCTCCAGGGCCCCTCACACAGCAGGCCCAGCAAACCTTGCTAGCACCGTATGACTAGAATCTGGAGAAGGAAACAGAAACCCAGATCCAGGGGGCACAGAGATCTCCCAGCAAAATCAACCCAAGGAGGACCACACTAATACACATAGTAATTCAAATGGCAAAAAGTTAAAGTAATTAAAATGGCACCTGGGTGGCTCACTCAGTTAAGCATCCAACTCTTGACTTGCGCTCACGTCATAATCTCAGGGTTGTGAGATCAAGCCCCCACGTCAGGCTCCACACTGGGAATGGAGTCTGCTTAAGATTCTCTCCCTCTCACAGTGCCCTTCCCCCCTCAAAAAAAAAAAAAAAAAGAAAAAAACCTAAAATGGCAAAAAGTAGTGATAAAGAGAAAATTTTAAAAGTAGCAAAAGAAAAGAAAACAGTTACATACAAGAGAAACCCCATAAGGCTATCAGCAGATTTTTTAGCAGAAACTTTGCAGGCCAGAAGAGACTGACATGATATATTCTGTGGGAATTCATAATGCCTGGCTAGATAACATTTAATAAACACATGCCTCCTGGTATGAGACTAGTTGAATAGCAAAGAAGGAATGTCCAGAAAACTGGGCTTTCTTTAAAGTTTCTGGGCTGAAAATAGCTAGATCCTTGCTGCAGCTTAATACCCTCATCCAGAGAGTAAATGGTCATGCCCTCCATGTACTCCCTGCCTGCATGCACGTCATGGGCATGCACCCCATATACTCCCTGTCTGCACATCCATCATGAGCACAGTTTGTTCTAACCACATGATACTCCCTATGTCACTGTCCTGATTATTAAGGCTTGTCATTCATTTTTGTTTTTCTTAGTTCCTTCTTGTATTGAAAACATTCACAATAAAAGTGAAGGCAGAGTTTGGCTTGAGGCCTTTTTTCCCTAGAGCATCTGGTCCCCATGCCCTCTCCTTTCTCCTACCAAGGTGTCTGGAGTAATCTTTTCATTTGCCACCACAGGGTTTGCTAGCCAAACCCAACAATATTCAAAGTGCCAAAAGAAAGAAAGAAAGAAAAAAAACTGTAGCCAAGAATACTCTATCCACCAAGACTATCATTCAGAATAGGAGAGATAAAGATATTGCCAGACAAACAAAAGTTAAAGGAATTCATCACCATTAAACCAGCCCTAGAAGAAATTTTAAAGGAACACTTTGAGGGGAAAGGAATGACCATAAGCAGGATCAAGAAAAGTAGGAAGCACAGAAACAGTAAAATTAAATCTATAAAAATCAGTCAAGGGATTGACAAAATAAAAGGAAATAAAAGTATGACAACATATTCCTAAAACATGGGGGCAGAGGAGTAAAGACTGGGTCAAACTTAAGCAACGATCAACCTAATATAGATAACTGTATACATAAGATGTTATTACAAACCTAGTGGTAACCACAAATCAAAACCCAGTAACAGATATGCAAAAAATAAAGAGAAAGGAATCCAAGTAAATTACTAAAGAAAGCCAAAAACCATGAGAAAATAGGGCAAGCAAAGAAAGGAACAAAGAACTCCAAAAACAACCATAAAACAAGTAAAAAAAATTGCAATGAGTGCATCCCTATCAAGAATTATTTTGATGTAAGTGGAGTAAGCACTCTAATCAAAAGACCTGAGGGCAGAACAGATGAAAAAGCAAGACCAATTTATACGCTGCCTATGAGAGATTCATTACAGCCCTAAAGACACTGCAGATTTAAAGTAAAGGGATGGAAAAGCATTTATTATGCAAATGGAAGTGAAAAGAAAGCCAGGGTAGCAATACTTACATCAGAAAAAATAGACTTTAAAACAAAGATGGTAATAAAAGACAAAGTAGGAAACTAGGGAACAATCCAACAAGATATAACAACTGTAAATATTTATGCACCCAACATGGGAGTACCCAAATACATAAAGCAACAAGAAACATAAAGGAAGTAATTGATAGTTATACAATAATAATAGGGGACTTTAACACCCCACTTACATCAATGGATAGAATATTCAAACAGAAATCAACATGGAAACAGTCGCTTTGAGGACCAGATGGATCTAATAGATATATCTAGAACATTCCATCCTAAAACAGCAGAATACGCTTTCTTCTCAAGTGTACGTGGAACATTCTCCAACATCATATCAGGCCACAAAACATATCTCAATGAATTAAAAAAAAACCTAAAGTCCATCCATCTTTTCTGACCATAGTGTTATGAAACTAGATCAACCACAAAAAAAAAAAACATCTGGAAAGAACACAAATACATGTAGGCTAAATGAAATCCTACTAAACAATGAATTGGTCAACCAAGATATCAAAAGAGGAAATTTAAAAATACATGGAGACAAAATTAAAAAAAAAAATTAAGAAGATCCAAAATCTTTGAGATACAGCACAAGCTGTTCTGATATGAAAGTTTATAGCATACCTCAAGAAGCAAGAAAAATCTCAAATAAACAACCTAACCTTACAATTAAAGGAGCTAGAAAACAAAGAATAAACAAAACCCAAAACCAATAGGGGGAAGGAAATAATAAAGATCACAGCAGAAATAAAGTAGAAACAAAACAGAACAAAACAAAACCAACAGAATAGATCCATGAACCAGGAGCTGGTCTTTGAAAAAAATCAACAAAATTGATAAACCTTTGGCTAGTCTCATTAAAAAGAGAGAGAGAGAGAGAGGGAGAGAGGACTCAATTCTCAAATAAACAAAATCAGAAATGAAAGGAGAAATAACAACTGATACCACAGAACTACAAAGGATTTTTAGAGAATATTATGAGGTTGCCTGGCTGGCTCAGTCGGTTAAGGGTCTGCCATCAGCTCGGGTCATGATCTTGGGGTCCGGGGACTAAGCCCCACATTGGGCTCCCTGCTCAGCTGGGAGTCTGCTTCTCCCTCTCCTTCTGCTCATCCCCCCATTCCCACTCATGCTCTCTTACTCTCTCAAATAAACAAATAAAATATTTTTTTAAAAAAGAGAATATTATGAAAAAATATATGCCAATAACTTGGAAAGCCTAAAAGAAAAGGATAAATTTCTAGAACCATAAACTCCCAAAACTCAATCAGGAAGAACTAGAGAATTAGAACACACTGATCATCAGCAATGAAACTGAATCAGTAATCAAAAAACTCTCCACAAAAAAAGTCCAGGACCAGATAACTTCACAGGTGAATTCTACCAAACATTTAAAGAAGAGTTACTATGGACTCTGAGAAACAAACTGAGGGCTTCAGACAGGAGGGGGATGGGGGAATGGGACAGGCTGGTGATGGGTAGTAAGGAGGGCACATATTGCATGGTGCACTGGGTGTTAATACGCAACTAATGAATCATCGAACTTTACATCAGAAACCAGGGATGTACTGTATGGTGACTAACATAATATAATAAAAAAAATTTAAAAAATAAATAAATAAAGAAGATTTAATTTATTCTTCTCAAACTATTCTAAAAAATAGAAGAAGGAAAGCTTCTGAATTCATTCTATGAGGTCAGCATTGCCCTGATACCAAAAGCAGATAAAGGCACTGCTAAAAAAGACAACGATAGGCCAATATCTCTGATGCACATAGATACAAAAATTCTCAAACCAAATCAAGCAATACATTAAAAAGAAATCATTCTCCACATCAGGTGGGATTTATTCCTGGGATGCAAAGGTAATTCAATATATGCAAATCAATCAACGTCATACACCATCAACAAAAGAAAGGATAAATACCATATAATCATTCAATAGATGCAGAAAAAGAATTTGACAAACTACAAAATCCATCCATGATAAAACCTTCAATGGAGTACATTTAGAGGAAACATACCTCAACATAATAAAGGCCATCTATAGAAAACCCACAGCTAACATCATATTCAATGATGAAAAACTGAGAGCTTTTCCCTGAAGACCAGGAACAACACAAAAATGTCTGCTGTCACCATTTTTACTCAGTGTAGTACTGGAAGTCCTTCCACAGCAATAAGATAAGAAAAAGGAATAAAAGACAGCTAAATTGGTAAGGAAGAAGTAAAACTTCCATTATTTGCAGATGACACAATAACATATATAGAAAACCCTAAAAACCACCAAAAAACTACTGGAAGTGATAAATGAATTCACTAAATTTGCAGGATACAAAATCAATATATAGAAATTTGTGGCATTTCTACACAGTAATACTGAGGTAAAGAGAAATTAAGAAAACAATCCTATTTACAGTTGCACCCAAAATATACCTAGGAATAAACTTAACCAAGGAGTTAACGGACTTGGACTCTGAAAACTTTACACTGTCGAAAGAAATTAAGACAACACAAACAAATAGGGGCGCCTGGGTGGCGCAGTCGTTAAGCGTCTGCCTTCGGCTCAGGGCGTGATCCCGGCGTTCTAGGATCGAGCCCCACATCAGGCTGCTCTGCTAGGAGCCTGCTTCTTCCTCTCCTACACCGCTGCTTGTGTTCCCTCTCTCACTGGCTCTCTCTCTCTCTCTGTCAAATAAATAAATAAAATCTTAAAAAAAAAAAAAAGACAACACAAACAAATAGAAACAGATTTCACGCTCATAAAACGGAATAAAAAAATGTGAAATGTCTATACTACCTAAAGTAATCTACAGATTTAATGCAATCACTATCAAAATTATAACAATATTTTTCACTAAACTAGAACAAATAATCCTAAAATTTGTGTAGAACCACAGGAGACCCAAATAGCCAATGCAATTTTGAAAAAGAACAAAATTGGAGATATCAAAATCTGATATTTCAAGTTATACTACAAAGCTGTAGTAATCAAAACAAATGGCACAGAAACAGGCACAAAACAGGCACAAAAACAGGCACACAGATGAATGGAAAAGGATATAAAGCACAAAAATAAAACCACAATTTTATGGTCAATTAATCTTCAACAAAGGAGGCAAGAATTTACAATGGGAAAAAGGTAGTCTTTTCAACAAATGGTGTTGAGAAATCTGGACAGCTACTTGCAAAAGAATGAACCTAGACCACTTTCTTATACCATATGTAAAAATAAACTTAAAGCAGATTAAAGACCTGAATATGAGACCTGAAACCATTAAAATCCTAGAAGGGAGCACAGGTAGTAAACTCTCTGACATCAGCATAAGCAATATTTTTCTAGATATGTTTTCTGAGTCAAGGAAAACAAAAATAAAACTATTGGGACCACATCAAAATAAAAAGTTTCTGCACAGTAAATGAACGACCAACAAAACTAAAAGACAACCTACTGAATGGACAAAGATATTTGCAAATGACATATCTGATTAAGGGTTAGTATCCAAAATATATAAAAAGTTTATAGGACTCAACACCAAGAAAAACAAATAGTATGATTAAAAAATGGGCAGAAGGCATGAACAGACCCTTCTCCAAAGAAGACATACAAATGGCCAACAAAAACATGAAAAGATGCTCAACATCACTAATCATCAGGGAAATGCAATTCAAGATCACAAAGAGACCAATATCATCTGAGAACTATCAGAATGGGTAAAATAAAAAAACACAAGAAGCAAGAAGTGTTGGTGGATGTGGAGAAAAAGAAACCCTCATGCACTGGTGGTAGGAAGGCAAACTGGTACAGCATCTGTGAAAAACAGTATAGAGGTTCCTCAAAAAAATTAAAAATAGAACCACCATATGATATAGTAATTCCACTAGTGTGTATCTACCCAAAGAATATGAAAACAATAATTTGAAAAGATATATGCACCCCTATGTTTATTGCAGCCTTATTTACAATACGAAATTACAGAAGCAGCCCAGGTGTCCATCAATTGATGAATGGATAAAGATGTGGTACACACACACCCCCCCACAACACAGGAATATTACTCAGCCATATAAAGAATGAAATCTTGCCCATTTGCAACAACACAAATGGATCTAGAGAGTATAATTCTAGTGCAATAAGTCAGAGAAAGAAATACCATGTATTTTACTCACATATGGAATTTAAGAAATATAAAAAATGAATTAAAAAAGAAAGAAATAAAAAAGAGAAGACTCTAATAAATAATAAATTGATGGTTATCAAGAGGAGGTAGATGGGAGAATGGGTTAACTACTTGAAGGGAATTAATGTTACACTTATCACAATGAGCACTGAGTAAGTTATAGAACTACTGAATCACTATATTGTACAACTGAGACTAATATAATATTGTATGTTAAATATACCGGAATTAAAATAAAGAAAAAAAGAAAAACAAGGATACGAATATGAGTAATGATATACATTTGTTTACAGTGTGTATATACTCTGCTGTTAATGATCTGCTGACCTCAAGAAGTGGGTAGCAAAGTGTAGTATTGTGGCAATGCACTGTGCTAATACGGATTGGCCTTTGCGGGTAGGACTTCTCTCCAAGCAGGAAGAAGGATGAAACTAATTGATAGAAGAAAGGATAGACCATTATTTGAATGGACATATTAGATCCAAAGTTTTGCTTGACTTTTAAATATAATTCCTATTATTATATAAGGGTCTAGATACCAGATAATGCTATTGACCAAGTATGTTCTTAAACACTCTTAGACATACATACATACCAAATAAACAAAAATATTACCCACATAATTTTAATTGATGCCCATTTGTGCATTTCCTATTATACCCAGAGGCCAAGGTCATCCTTAGTTCTTTTTGCATTCGATATTAATGTTTTTCTTACTGTACCTGTTTTATATTGTTTTCCAAGTTACTTTAAAATTTCTTTAATTTTCCAGAATTTTAAAATTATATTGAAGCCCCTACATGAATAAACTAATTTATGTACATGATAACGTCAAATCCTTTGAATAAATAATGCTACAGCAGTTAAATCATTTATCAACTAAGAAAGCTAATGTGATAAATAGGAGAAAAACAGTAGTTCATCATTTGTAAGCATATTCCATAAACCTGAAATGAATAGAATTCTGTTGAAAAATTTAAAAATTAAAGGATGGCTATTTCTATGAAAGATTATCTGTTTAAATGCATTGAACATTCAATCACAAACTCAGTGTTACATTCTGAGTTATAAGTGATGTTTTTCATGGCATCTATTCTATTCCCTTGAGAAAAGGAAAAATAACCTGTAAAAGCAACATAGAAAAAGAAAGAAATCCGATCAGATCACATTAGTCATTTCTCATCAGGTTGCTACTTTTCTTAGTAATTTTGTTGGTATTGGAGGCTACTATTATTAGTCTATTATTGTTTGCCTGTTATTATGATGGATATGTTTAATCATATTAGAAGAGTTTACATCACATTAATAATGACAAATATTAATGTTATAATAAGTAGACTTTAAATATTAAAGCGCTTCCATAATGATTAATAACGTTATTTTCAAATTCATTCTTCTGAGTTGTAGTCAGATATCGAAAACTTCTTTTTTCTAATTATACACAGTCAGCTACTTGTAAGGTGATTTTGAAATCATACTTCTATTTTATTTCTTGGTAGAGTCTTAATAAATGTTACATGTACTTATGATCATGGATGTTATCCTATCATGAAAAATTAAGTATTTTTATCTCTCTCTATGCATCAATAAATACTATTGGATCAATAATCTTTCTTAAATTCAGGAATCAAGGCCAATGTAAAATACAGAAGTGAATATGCTCTACCTTATATGCTCAGTAATAAATATGTAAAATAAATATGTTAAAATACCATATATTTTATAGATATATTGAGGTAGTGTTGAGATGTCTCATACATAGATATGTTGAGGTATATGTTTTGAGTGTTAAAGCACTCTTTATGATAAAAGAGTCCAATGATGAAAAGGAAAAAAAATCAGCATTATAAAATGTTCTCTTGAATCAACAACAACAAAAAAAGGATTTCTTGATTTAATCAAATTTCAAAAGCAAATATTAGAAACATTAAGAAATTATTTATCTCATATATTTTCTTATCTTTATAATATGCTCAAGAAATTAGTTTATTTCTATATTTAGTATTTACCTCTGGATTTCCTATGCAATAGATCATAGTTGTGGCATATTTAACATTAAACATCTTAACTAACCTAGTACTCCACTAAAGTTTCATAGCATATAATAAAATTTACATTTGCTGAGGCAGAGAAGTCAGTTCACTTGCTCAGAAATTGGCAAAACAGTTTGTCAGGTAGTGATTGAGCCTACCAAACTACTCAAACTACTCAACATACGCACTGCAATAAGGCTTTTTAGTCTGCTGTATTTCCAGCAACATTAGGAAGTCATAAAAATGTTTGTTTCAAAAATAAAATTACCCTGAAATCAACCACTTGTTTGGCTGATGAGACTGGTAATAAAATGAAGAGGCCCAGTATAAATAACTCTTAGCCTTTAGACTAAGGGTAGGATTAATGAAACAGTGACCATCTGATTTAGTAATTGCATCAATATGTGTTGTGAATAAATAAGTGTATGCCTTTATAGAATTTTTTAAAAGGAATTATGAAACTATTATACCCAGTATTCCTGCCAATGCCTAAATCCCTCATTCAGTAAGAACGCATTTGAAGAAGAATTGAGTTAATAAGAGTTAAGCACATTTGTAGAGAAAGAAAATTCTCAGGAGATTCTTTGTTCTTGAGAGAATCTATCTATGAACTAAGAGATTATAGGGGAACTAATATGGTCAATAGTCTAAACTTCAAAAAGAATCAGTATTGGTTTAAATATTTTAAAAAGTAATATTCTCTTTTAACTGTATATTAACGGGAAAGGAAGCTGCCAAATTACTATAAAATAGTGTTCTTGCATTAAAGAACGATAAAAAAAGAATAGATTTTAGTCTAATTTTAGAAGAAAATGCCTTCATAAAGCTATAAATCTGGGAGAAAAGAATGTGTTTAAAGAACTTTAAGAAAAACTGGCTATCTAAATCAATGGGAGGTCATATATCAGAATTTATGATTATGTTATGCTTGCCCTATCATTATGAATAATATATGTGAGTTCTAAAAGTAAGAACTTCTTTTCATATAGGTTAAGTCCAATTAAAAAATCTCTACTTCTAATGCACTTTTGGGTTTGATTTTATATGTACTGAAAACAGAGAAATACATTTTTTCATAGGCATTTAGGTTAGGGTCTATTCATCACAGATGATTTATTGTACCATTGACAAAAGTGACCACTGTAATAATGATTATTAAGTAAGTGTTACTTATGTCTATTAATTCCATGGAGTTCAGCTCCATTGATAGAAAATTTAAGGTACTTTGGATTTAAACAGATGACACTTGGCAAAAATTTCAAGAAATGGCTGAAAGTGAAATGAAAGAGACAACTAACTGGTGAGTATACATTAAAAAGAAAGAGAATTATTTAAAAAAAAATTTCCATGGAGACCATACTGAAATTTAGGGTGGCTAAATTTTTGTAAAAACAATAATAAAAGTAGTATTAACTGACATCTGTTGTTTTTGTACTATGTGCTGGACACTAGGTATTTAACATGAAGTATCTCAGTGAGTCTCCCACCTATGCTTAAAATTAGTCTTGAATTGTTAAAACTTTTAAAAAAATTTTTGTTGGGTAGAACTTGTATTTTTATTGGTATATATGTTTATATACCAAGTTTCAAGTTTTCATGCCTATGCTGCTTAGTTTCAAATAAATGAATAAACACTTGCAAACAGTATATATGTATATAAAATATATAATTTAAAATATTTTATTTTACCAGATAATGCTATTATCTAACAAACATCTAAAAAAACATCTAAACATCTAAAAAAATATAAAATATCTAAATCTAAAAAAATCTTGAAGTTATATGTTAAAACAATTTATTTGCTAGAAAAGTATGCCCTTAATTTCTTCTTCTTTTTTTGCTGTTTTAAGCTTTCTTTTTCCTCCTAAGACTCTCAAATATCAAGAGACCCTGAGAATATTATCTCATTAATCTGTGAAACTTTTTGGTGACCTCAGTGACAAATGTTTTAGTCCCCCTTTCACAGATGAAGAAACTTGGATAGAGAAAGGTTAATTTGTTTGTGTAAGTTGACACATCATGTCGATTGCTATGTTCTTAGAAGAATATAGGATTCTTGCCTTGTTGGCTACTATATTATCTACTATATCATTTTTGCAACATTGAGAGACAAAGTAACAGAATAAACACCTCATAATCAGTTGGTCTCAACCACACTTTAGGCCTGTGGTTATATCCCCCCAACATAATATTGCTCATTCTAATATTCTTTTATCTCATTCATCTTTATAAACACACAACAGAAGGAAGAAATAAATAGACAAAAGCATGATATATATATACACACACATATATATGTATTATGAAACTATTATCAATATATATAAATAAATCAATATATATAAATATATATATATTTATATGAGAGAGAGAGAAGGAGAGAGAAAGAGTGAGCTGGTATAATCACTTTCTTGAAAGGCAAGAGTCTAAAAGAAGAGGTCAGGGATACAAAAATAATTATCTGTCTTGAAAAAACAGTAACAAATTGAATAGGATTAATTCTAAAAACAAGACTGAGTGGTCCACAGTGGATAAAATAAAGTACATCAAGTATATCTGCTTTTCTGCAGCCTAACTGATCATACAGAGACCTATGTAAGCAAAAATATTATTTTATATACCTAAACTACTTGGTAATGAAATTTTTAACAATTAAATTAAGTTTTCCAAATTTTTCAAACAGCTTTCTACATTTCTGACAAAGTAGGGTAGAAGGAAATTTCAATGCTGTCAAATATGATCAATGTAAACATACTAAAATAAGCTTTTCCATCTGGAAAATCTAAGACCAAGTTTATAAAACTTGTCATAAACTATATTATCAATCCATAATCTAACAGACATCTTAAACAAAAGCATCAATAATTTCATTTCTAAAGTAATCACTTTTTTTCCTGATTGCAAAAGTATTCATTTTATATTAAAAGAAGTCATGTTGCATAAACTTCCTCTGGCAATCTAATTGGGAATCAGGGCTATATGTCAGTTGATAAATTCACATGTAATTTATTTGTTTAAGTCCTGTTTTCCACATCTTTGTGAAATGGAACTGGGGATAGAATGGGTATCTGACTATCAGATACCATCCCACTATCTTTAGCACAGCTTTAGTGTTGGAGTGGAAGACACTGAGCCAACAAGGTTCAAGCTGTATATTGATTCATAAGTCTAAGGCCAGGGAAAGATGGAAGTTGCTAATGCAGAGGGATCACTGTCAGACGATGTCGCTAGTTCTTCACTACCATCAAGGCCCTCTAGGTATTTTACACATCTTCACTTGAGCTTTTGGCATCACCATAAAAAAAAGATACACCTGAGCAGGGGGAGGGATGAACAGACAGAACACAGAGGATTTTGAGAAGACTGAAAATACTCTGTATGGTACCATAATGACAGATAGATGCTATTATATAGTTGTCTAAATCCATAGAATGTAACACACCAAAAGTGAAATGCAATGCAAACTATGGACTTTGGGTGATTATGATATGTCCATGTAGGTTTATCAGTTGTATCAAATGTATCACTCTGGTAGGGGATGTTGATGATGGGAAAGCCCATACATGTGTGGTGGCAGGGGGCATATAGAAAATTTCTGTGCCTTCCTCTTAATTTTGTTTTGAACTTAAAACTGCTATAAAATATTTTAATTAAAAAATTATGACATAGAAAGAAAGAAAGAAAGAAAGAAGAAAGAAAAGAAAAGAAAAGAAAAAGAAAGAAAGAAAGAAAGGAAGAAAGAAAGAAAGAAAAAGAAAGAGGGAGGGAGGGAGGAAGGAAAGAAGGAAGAAAAGGAAGGAAGCAAGGAAGGAAGCAAGGAAGCAAGGAAGGAAGGAAATCCTTGAAAAAGTTCACTGGTCTCAAAAGGAGGATGAGAAATAGAGAAGAGCTCTTCACTGACTCTCATATGCATGAGCAAGAAGAGCCAAATCACCTAAGCTCAGCCTACATCAGCTGACAACCAGTCAGCTCAAAAATACATAAGCTATAATGATAAATTTGGAATATTGTTTAGAAAAATTAATTGTGATATTTCCTGTTATGTATTTGTTATGTGTTTTGTGTTTGCAACTCCTTTCATTCCCCACTCCTTAAACCCTTCCTTTAAGCAACAGTATGTGGTAGCATTAACTTGTGCCTGTTGTTAGTTAGCCTAAGCCACTTCTGTTCATTCTCTTGTCACACATTATGTGACAAGAAAAAGGTACCCTGCTGGAGAAAAAGAAACCATGCTGTTGTGAATATAGTTTATGTATTCATTCCAGCTGAGGCCCTCGAGATGTAAGAAATCTCAACCAAGATCATAATTTCCACTATCTGGTATGCAACCAACTTCAGTCTCATGGGAAGTCCAGATAAGGCCAGAAGTACCACTCAACCAGAACAGCCTAAATCACTGACCCACATATTTACAACTTATTGTTATAAGTCACTACATTTAGAGAAGGTTTGTTATGCTGCAATTGCTACATCATATTATAAATAATTGTTGTTTTATGTGCTTGAGTTTTAGGTTAGTTGGTTTTGTACTTTGAAATCAGATTCATTCCTCTCCCCAGTGTTCATTGTTGTTGCTGTTTGTTTAGTGGCTCTCCTGATCTAATTCTTTAAAGACTATATTCTTTGTCATGTGTGACTAATGCAGCTTCTGTGTGGTTAGCTTAGTGGCTAATGATTGGAAAAATTTCTCCTTATTCATCTGGGACCATTAAGCTACCCAGTCTTTGTTGAGGGCCTCTGTGTACACATTGGGGAATATATTCAACACTCACCTGACAACTCTGCTTTAGTTTTCAGCTCCTGCTTGCACAGGGCCTCAAGATCAGCTAGATGTGAGATATTAGGCCCTCTTCAGGTCTTTCCTGAACATGTAGATAGCCTTTGGCATGTACACAACCCTATATATATGTTTGTCTTTTTTGGATCCCAGGAATATGTCAGAGCTTTAAAAAGTCCTAGGGACATCATATTCCTCAACTTTTCTTTTTAAGCTTTTCATTTAATCTTTTCATTACCCCAACTGCTATGCACTGCTTAGGCAGTCACAAAGATAAATATACTCCTGTTGTTGATTTCAATAAACATCTCCAAAGAAAAGACATTTTGCACTGGGTGAATTGGGTCAAATACAGATGGGCTTGCAAGTGTGGTCTTCCAGGGAAATAACAGGTTAAATCATGTCTATCTGCTGGGAATGTGGCTTTGAAGGGGCTCTTCTATTTTGTCCCACTCTGCTGGCTGCTAAGCTGTTGATTTTTAGTGTGATTGTTAGTTTTCAGGAGTACTATAAACTGGAATAGGGAGGATGGGGCTAATGCAAGTTAAAGCACCACAAAGCTTACTCTGCTTACCAATATCTAACTATCCCTAGATTGTTGCAAGCTTTTGCTTAGTTTCCAGAGTTGGAAAAAAGTTGATTCTGATTTGGGGGGGGGAGCATTTTCCTTGTTTTATAGAGGTCTTTAATCTGTCATTTCCACTAATATTCATGGGCTCTAAAAGTTTCCACTTATATTCATTGGTTAAAATAAGTCTCAGGACACATTAAACTTCAAAGAATGCAGATATATTACCTTACCATGAGCCTAGAAGAAGAGAAAAAATGGGAGTACTTTTATACGGTTCTATTTACTATTACAATCCTCACTTCCCACACACACATACACAGGAAACCACCAAATATTTTGTTATTCTTCACACACACACACACACACACACACACACACACACACACACACAAATACAGTTACTCCCCTCATTGAGATAATCCAAAGTACCATAAATCTTGGCATCAGATTCCAAGTCCAGAATACCTGAAGTGTATACAGTTTTCTCTACTTTACATCCACATATGGATACTACTAATGTAATAAATTTGAATGAAAAGAGCAAATTATATATCCCCCATGCCAATATCCATTGGCATAAGATCAAAGTGATACCCTCACACCTTAACCCCTATTTAGAAAGAATAATATAGATGTCCTACCACAGTCATTGTCCATGGTAATTGTAGGATCTTGCTGGGCAGTTTTTATGTCTTCTGACAAAGTTTAAGAAGTATTCTTTGGCTATACCCATTTTTTTTTTCTGTGAATGGGGTTTCCTAGGTTATTCTCTTATTTGTTCTTGGCTCTCCCTTACCCTCTATCTCTACTTCCATTATTCCCTTAGCCCTGAAAAAGTGAGGTCTGTTCTGAGTACTATCAGAAAGATAACACAGTAAAAAATAGCAAATACTTGAAGGCAAAGAGCTTACAAGGTAGTGAAAGATCATGGACCCCAAAATAAGGAACACAAGAGAAACCTGTAAGTATTAACTCAAACTTTGGGGCCACCTTTTCCCCAGAAGAAGACAGAGTGGATGAAAAAGCTAAATGAAATTTCTAAGAGGACACAATTAGAAGCAAGGGTCCACTGTTTTCAAAAAATCTGTCCTCAATACAACTTAGCCAGACTCGTCTTGACTGGCTTCAGTCTTTGTAAATAACAAAGAAGATAATAGAAAATTAAGCAAAAGTTATAAACAAGCAATTCAGGGAAGATAAATTGATATTAAATACATTTATAAAAAGTTTAAAGTCACGAGAGAGAAGAATTAGAAATTAAAGGCATAATGTGGTAACAATGTATATGTATATATGATTGTCAATCATTTTAAAATGTGACAATATTGAAATGCTCGTTAATGTGTAGAGCAAGGGAGCTATTTGTGGATTGCTGGTGGAAGAGTTTGGTATAAACAACCTCTCGAGATTATTTTATCAATATCAAGTAAATGTGAATGAATGCAAAATATACTTCTCATCAACTTAACTGCAAAGCATCAACACTTGATAATCTTTCATACACATGTATCAGGAGATATGTATGCCAATACTTGTCATAGAAAGTGGTTACAACCTACCTTAAGGCCCATCAACAGGATAATGGATAAATAAAATTTAATAACATCATAAGTTAATGCTAATCATTAATGAATATGAAATAAATTCACAAATATAATATAAAAATAGAATAATTATTTCAATATGAGGCTTATACAATGTTACTTTTTATTTTATCAATGGTAGAAGCAATGTTTAATGAGTGGTTACCCAGTACTTAGAACTATGCATTTTATACAGTGCCTTAAAATAGTCCATGAAGCTAGGTATATTTGTGATCATAAGAAATTTGAGGAGAACCCATGTAGCTCAGTCAGTTAAGCATATGCCTTTGGCTCAGGTCATGATCTCGGGGTCCTGGGATTGAGCCCTGAGATGGGCTCCCTGCTTAGCGAGGAACCTGCTTCTCTCTCTCCCTCTGCCGCTATCTTGCTCTCTTGCTCTCTCTCTCTCTCAAATAAATAAATAAAGTCTTTTAAAAAAAAGTAAATTGAAGGTAAGAGAACAAAGGAGTAATTTCTCTGACATTGGCCAAAGTGACATTTTTCTAGACATATCTCCTAAGGCAAGAGAAACAAAAGCAAAAATAAATTATTGGGACTACCATCAAAATAAAAAGCTTTTGCACGGCAAAGGAAACCATCAACAAAACAAAAAGAAAGCCCACTGAATGGGAGAAGATATTTGTAAATGATATATCCAATAAGAGATTAATATCCAAAATATGTAAAGAACTTACACAACTCAACGCCCACCAAAACACAATCCAATTAAGAAATGGGCAGAAGATCTGAATAGACATTTCTCCAAAGACAACACACAGATGGCCAACAGATAATTGAAGAGATGCTCAGAATCACTGATCATCAGGGAAATGCAAATCAAAACCACAATGAGATATCAGCACACACCTGTCAGAATGGCTAAAAAAAGAAAAGAAACAAGTGTTAGTGAGGATGTGGAGAAAAAGAAAACCTCGTGCACTGTTGATGGGAATGTAAATTGGTATAACTACTATGGAAAATAGTACGAGGTTCTTCAAACAATTAAAAACAGAGTTACTATATGTTCCTATAATTTCACTATTGGGTATTTACCCAAAGAAAATGAAAATACTAATTTGAAAAGATATATGCACCTCTATGTTTATTGCAACATTATTTACAATAGTCAAAATATGGAAGCAACCTAAGTGTCCACTAAATGATGAATGGATAAGGAATATGTGATACACATACATTATCACATCAATCATGAACATGTAGATATGTACTTTCTTTACTTCCCTGAAAAGGAAACATGGAAATGTCAGGGTTGAAGGTCAGGTAAATATGTTAGGTAAATATATTGAACTTTTAGTGAAGTCCAATGTTTACTGAAGTTAGGATGGTAAGAGAGTTGATGGTGGTCAAAGAGTGGGATGTTTGAAACTAACATGTGGAGGCACTGAACTTCTTGGTGATGATAAATTTGAGTATTTGACAAGCAGAGGACCTCATACAAGGTGGAAGATGAAATCATGGAATAAAAGGAGGCAATGAAAATGAGAAGTTGGGTTCTAGAAGGATCATCTTCATGGGTATTACATCACAAAATACAATGACAGGAGGAATGTGGACAAGAGTAACAACAGTCCGAAAGCTAAGATCTTCAAGGTTCAAAGGATGGGAGCATGCCACAGGGAGTACATGACTGTAAAAGGTATATTGGGAAATATAATCTGATAATGTGGGATCAAAAGCTGGGAGGAGAAATATAAAATATAATGGAAGCAGCAATAAACACATAGAGCTTATTTTGACCTTCTCCATGCTGTGGTATGCATATTATGGCATAAAAATAATGGCCTTACTTAAAAGTCTACAAGGAACACTGAGTGTAGAGCCAGGTTTAACTTCAAGTAAGAAAGAGAATTCAGCATTCACAGAATTTGAGACTATGAAGACTTGTTGAAGACTGAGGCTTTAGTTCTGGAGGGTAAAGTGAGAAAGTCTAAAGAGTACGATGAGAAAAGTAAATTTAAAAAACAATGTAGGAGGATTACAGTTGGATGAAAGAGATGCCTTGGGAATTCTGAGAGTTTTCTTATAATTTATGTGGAAGGAATGGAAGGCAAAGATTAAAGCAGAGATTCCCAAAGCAGTTATACTAGTGGAGAGCCTGTAATCATTGCTTTGGAAAAGGATAGGGGTATCTTGTCAGGAGCATTCAGAATTGTGATTTCAATTTAGCTGTTGCCAATGAAAGGTCAAGTTTCTTCATGAAAGCAGTTAGTCCTTCTCTTTCTTCTATTCTAGAAATATTTTTGAAAAGGTATACTGTGCCTCATATGATGTTAGATGATGACTAGAGAGTGGTAAACCATTTTTGGTCTTCTTTATAAATGGTGAAAGAGAATGAGAAAGGTACAGGAACTGAGAATATAATCTTTAAGAAAACCGTCACTGTCACATTAGTTTTTGTTAACCAGATTTTTTAAAATAAATTCAAAGTAAAGAAGATATGATTAGGATAAAGAATATTTTGGTCTTAAAGCTGGGTTAAAAAATGCCAACTTCCTCTTTTAGGTGGTAAGTTTTAAACCGGGAATTATATGACAAAAGCATCTTAAAGCTTACACTGGCAGTGATGTGGAATGGATTGAAAAGGGAAGAGACCAGGAGCAGGAGGGAGGCTGAGGACAGCCTGTTTGAAGTAAATTAAGTGGCTGCAGTGGGAGTGAAATAGAGAAAACCTTAGCAAAACATTGTGAAGAATTGATAGGACATGGTGAGAAAATTTCATATGGACATAAAATCATGAGAGCTGTGATGCTGCAATGTTCTACAATTTCCAAAGTCATTCAGAATATATCTGTTTAACAATAATGGAAAATTTGTATCTGTATTCCAAAGAGACCAAATTATTATTTAATTGACTATTGTATTGGGTTTTAAAAACTTGGGAAAATGTATTTTATTAAAAATAAAAGTTGTAGTAAGATTCGATAAGACATAAGTGTTTTTGTGAAGTATGTTATTATTGCCACCATTTAGCAGCTTGTTAGATCATAATTCTCAAAATAAAAAATTCAGGTTTGGAGTGCATTACTCAGTCCTAAAGGATATTTTACTGGAAAAATATGGTATTGTGCTGTTCAAATAGAACTTTTTAATGAGCTCTTTTTTTATTTTACTTTGGTTTTATAGTTATTGAAAGCATTGATTTTATGAGGGTTTAGAAAGTGCATTAGTCTGAGTCACAGAGCTAAATTTGTTAAATTGGTTAATTGTGATATAGCATGCACAGCTTGAATGTGAAAATAATTATAATTTGCATATATATATTACACAAAAAATAAACCCAACAATTCTTAGTAGCTGAAGGAAAATATATTTATTACAGGGCATCTATACAAGATTTATTCTAACATAGAAATTAGTAATCCTACATACACAACATTTAACTCAGTTTTTCCCTGTGAATTATGGACACGGTGAATATATTTCTAAATTAATACCTACTAAGCAAAATCTGAAGATCTAAGTCAAACTTGTGTGGGGGTGTGCTACTGAAAGTTTTTTCTTAAATTAGAACTGTCTCATTAATCTTTGGATATGTACTAGTATAGCGGAAAATATTTTGAAAGGGGGTAGTTTTATAAGTCAATTCAAAATCTGGTTCCACCACTTTCTAATTACTAGACCTCTTGTAGGTATTTCTTTTTTCCAGTCTTCTCATTTGTAAAATAAAGATAAGCCACATGTCCTACAAGGTTGCATTCAAAATCGATAGTGACATTTATAAAATAGAGAACACAGACCCTAGGAGATTGTAAATGACTGATGATGGTAATCACATTAATGATACAACAGATAATATTTATTGAGCATTTATGTGTCAGTGACAACAAAAAGTGTTTTATGTACATTTTTGTCAAAATTTCTTCAAAACGACTCTATGTAGAATGTATTATTTTAGTTTTCACTTTAGAGATGAAGAAACTGAAATTTAAAATTTTGCATAACTGTTTAAAGCTACACTAACTAAAAAAAGAGCGAAGCTAGGATCTAAAATCAAACCTGAATCAATCTGAGATTTAATAAACTTGATAGGTTGTCATGCTAATAAAATACATTCTCTCCATCTTCCATTACTCTAAATTTTAAATTCTAAATTTGGCTAAGATATATATTCTACTTACCATATTGAGATGAAAATATGTTTTGAAAATCCCATAGTTAGGAAAGGCAGATTTGGGATCTTACCAAGGTAGCTTTAAATGCTAAATGCGATCTTGATTCTCCATGGAATTATAGGTTTCATTTTGTTCATACTTTTAGGTAACTTGCTAATGTTCCACAGTTCTTAGTATTTTAGCTCCTGTCTTTGAAAGCATTTTTCCTTTTTGCTTTCTGTATTTTAATTAAAATCTACATTCCTTTTTATTAGATGCAAATACTGTCACACTCGTGTCTACCTCAAAAGTCCAATCTCAAGCACTGTAGCAACAATGGAGTCATATAAAACTACTTGTCTTTTCTTTAACATGCTTGTTGCTTTATGCTTCCTTGCTTATATGCTTCCTTGCTTATATGTGTTATTATCTTGTCACTTAACCAATTCATTAAACACTTCTTGAATTAACTGAAAGAATAAAAATGAGAAAAGTATATAAAATTATTGACATCATGCCTACTACATATTACCTGCTTATTATGTATTTATATTTTAGCTAGTACAACATTAGGCCAAAATTTTGTTGGCATCTTTGCCTCCTTGCTTTCTCTAACTTAAAAATTTGTCCAGAATCTGGTCATTCACCACATCCACTGTTACCACATTAGTCCAAGCCAAGATAATTCTCTTTCATCTGAATTAAAGTGGGTGCCTCTCAGCTAATCTGCCATACTCAATTTTTAAGATAGTCTTTCACTTTTTTCAAATGACAGCAAGAATGATCTTGTTAAAATTGATAGGTAACTTTCCTCCTCAAAATACTAATGTTCCCTTGACTTCCCATCTCATGTATTATAATTTTTCCCCTCCCCCTCTGCCCTCCCTACTGCCTATCCCTGTTTCTATCTCTATCTTTCACTCTGTTCCTGTCGTACCTATACTAACCTTCCTTACTGTTCCTTGCATATACTGGGCATGATCCTAATTCAGGATGTGTGGACAGGCAGCTTTATCTTACCAAAACACTCTTCCCCTGACATCTGTGTGGTTCACTTGTCTATATCTTTTAAGTCTTTCCCAAAATGTCAGATATTTGATGAGGTTTTGTTTGTGGTTTTTATCATCATCTAACATGCTATAGGCTCACTTATTTATACTGCATATTACCTAAATTCCCCCCAGACCATGAAAGATTAGAATTTTGTTTGTTTTTATATCAACAGAGCTGGACACATAAAAAACATCCAACAATATTTGTTAAATGAATATATCAACTTCTTCATTTTACTAAAGATTAAATAATGAGGAATTCCCTAGATTATCATAACCTCTTCCCAAACATAATGATAGCAAGTGATACTCCGATTATTTTGGTTGCAATGAACAGATATCCAATTTACACTACCTAGGGAGAAAGAAATACATTTGCTTAATTAATTTGCAAAGGTAGGACTCTGTAGTTTTGTCATCCACAGTCAGGGGCTCTGAACCACCAAGACTCTTTACTTCTCTATTTTGGCTAAATTCTTTCCCGTTGTCAAGAGTCTATCTCCAAATGGGAGAAACAGGGTCATCTTCATGGGCATGAAAGCCATGTAGTTGCACAGAGCTCTATGCTCAGAAGAGTCCTGTGTTTGGTTTAAAATTCTCCTGTTACTGTCTTGAGATTTGAACAATGAGCCCTCCATTTTCATCTTGCCCTAGGCACTCAGCATTAGGTAACTAGTATTCAGTAGAGGCCATGGTCCAGTCAGCTATGGACTCTATTTACACAATTTATCTACTCCCAAGAAAAAGGTTTTCTTCTTCCTCTTTTGTCTGACATTAGTATCAGCTAAAGATACGTGGGGACTCCACTGGCCCACATTGAGACCCTTCTCATTTCTCTGCAAAGAATTGTATTTGGAAAGGGAGAGACATTTAAGGAGATGAATGTTTCTCCTGGAAAAAAGGGGAGATCACAGATGTAAATAGGATATATCCACAAGATAAAATTCGAGAAGTGATGCTAATCAAATAAAAACAATATATGTACATTACCTTATATAAATGTTGGCATTTGAGGAGGTATCAATTTTGTTAACAATTCCTCTCTTGTTTACACATCTAACCTGCTTTCATTTTTCAACATTATAAACAACCACTATGAAATCTTAGTATGTAAATCTTTACCCATATTTTGATATTTTTCTTAGAATGAAGTCATAGAAGCTGAACTTATAATTTATACTATATGAATAAATTTAGCCTTTTGATTAATATTTTCAAATTGATTCCAACAAATATTATGACAATTTATGTCCTTATCAGTCAATCATGAAGATGCTATACTCTCCATATATTTCTCAGATTTCAATATTACCTTGAACATGTCCTTAAACATAATTTGATAGTTAAAAAAAATTCAATCTCTATAACCTAAGTATATTGATTTGCCTTTCTTTGATTGCTAGAAAGGTGGAACATAGTTGTTATATATTCGTTATTTCATGTTTCATATTTCTACTTAGGTTCTTTGCTCATTTCTCTGTTGTTTTTTCTTATCAGTTTATGGGGAGGGTTTCAATTTTGTCTCCTTCACAATTGTGGCAGTTTTCCATGATGATTTATGTATACTTCTTTTATGTTTGATTTACCATGAACCTTTGATGTGTTGCTTTTTTTAGGGGAGGGAGTGAAAATGTGATTGACTAATGTTATACTGTGACTTGCGTAATATGCCAAATGTATAATTTCAAACTTGAGTTTATAAAATAATTCTAATAAATCAATTTCATTAAAAAACCCATTAACTATCCACCTAAATTCTCACTGCTGACTCCCACAAAGTTGTATATCAATCTCATGAATTGGTAAAGGAATGAATTAAAATATGTCAAGATTTTAACCCAGTTTCCATGCATAAAGCACATGATCATCATTTCTCTTTGTCTTTTCTTTTCCTCTTTTCTAAATAATGTTATTGAATATGAATCATTTGTATTTGAAGAGCAAGTTACCAATAAGGAAGAAAGCACATGGAGGTAGACTCCACAGCTCCCTTAAAATTCTTCTGGAGTCATCGACAATCTCTTAAATTGCACATACACACTCCGTGAAACTACACATGAACCTCCCTCTCCTCCACACAAAACAAACAAAACAAAATAAAAACAGCAAAGGGGGAACAAAAAATAAGATTCACTATTTCTACATTTATTTATTTAACATCCTGGCTGATTCAAGAAAGAAGAATAGCACAAGAAAGAGAAATAGGTGGAATAAGATTGGAGAAAATAAGAAAATAAGAAAGAAAGTCAATAGAGGATAGTAAAAATAAGAAAATATTCATTACTTGCAGGTAATGACTGTTTAGCTAGAAAATAAAGTTTTACAAATTATTAGAAATAAGTTAATTTAGCAAGGTTGTTAAAAGTCAATATGCAAAAATCAATTGTACATTACATATACTAGCAACAGACAAAGAAAATTAAAAAAAAAAAAAGAACTTCAGAGAAATGTAATTAGAATCTAATAGGAAACACACACCAAAAAGTATAAAATTAAGAAGAATTTCAAAGCCAAGTGTTGGTGATAATGTGCAGCAATTGGAATTTGCTAATGTTTCTGATGGAAGTCTAAAATAGTACAATTGCTTTGGAATATTGATTGACAGTATTAAACCTAAGTATATGCATACACAATAAATCAGCAGTTCCCTCTCTGAATCAGAAATGATTACTTCTGTCCACCAAAAAAAATTCACAAATATTTATAATGGTTTTATTTGTAATAGTCACTGCCCATCAAAAATGGAATAGGTAAATATAGTGTGATATATTTGTATATAGGAATATTACAGAGCAATAGAGAAGAATGAACTCCTGATACACAGTGCAGATAAACTCATAGGCAGAACTTTTAGGGAAAGAATTAGTATAATGATTTGTAATTCGTAATTTCAATTATATTAAGTTCAAAACCACAGTAAAGTAATCTGTGGAAGGAATCAGAACAATTACCATTGTGGGGTTTACTGTTTGATAGCTTTGTGGTGTGGAAATACTCTACATTCTTACCTGGGTAAATGCTTACATGAATGTTTTCTAAATGTGAGCTTAAGATTATTAAAATTTATTTTTTAAGTTTTAGCACAATAAAATAATTATTATCCAAAATTGGTTATGTAGTCTTGCTTTTCTTTTTTCCTTATTCAGCAATACATATTTACCTACACTCTCTTCCCTGGATAAATTTTCCTTTAACTCTGAAAATGTCATTGTATTTTTATAGTCCCCTGAAGATTTTAACTAAAACATTTAAGACCATTCAACTGAATAACATGTATGCATACTAAAAAGGAAAGAAAATATATGATTCTTGTTCCAATCAATGTTATTTTATACAAGGAATGACCACAGTGCTTATGAAGAAAGGTGAGCAAAACTGACCAAAAATACAAGAAACTATGAAGGATTGTACCATGAACTAAGAATTTGCACTCTGTATCGTTGCATTTTTTCCCATTATATTATAGGTTTTCTTGGTAAGTTATCCTGTCTTTTTCCTACATTTTATTTATAAATGAAAATGTTTATTCCCATCATTTATTGAGCTGGCATAGTCTATAGCTACTGGCAAAGAGCAATTGACTAGGACTCAAACAAATTTTAACCTAACCTCATTAGCTCTGCGTTATCATTCAACAAACAACTCACAGGCAGTAAGATGATGCCAACGTCAGTCAAGGGATATTTACATTATGAGTTCATATTACTGGAGAACTAGGGTCTTTAGTTTTTCAGATGGAAAATATTATATGGAGACAGATCATTCATTTGATTGAGAAAGAATTTGAAACTCCTATGGATTACATAAAGGAAGGAATGAAGTGAAAAATACTGGTGTGATTATAAAGTAAAGATCTGCCTAATTGGGGATTAGTCTAAAATGTTTTTTGGTAAGGAGGGCACGTATTGCATGGTGCACTGGGTGTTATACGCAACTAATGAATCATCAAACTTTACATCAAAAAATAAATAAATAAATAAATAAATAAATAAATAAAATAAAATGTTTTTTGGGGAGAAAATGAGACTTAATGATAATGAGACTAAATAACAGATTTAGTGGTAATAAACAAGAAGGATTTGAAACAGTGGTAAAGTCCTGTAGGATTGCTGATGGTCAGGGGAAAAGAAATTCACATTTATTGACCACTTTCTATTGATAAAAGCATTAATCAAGTAAAGAAGAGTGATTTTTACAAAATATGGTAATGCCTCACTAGACTAAAAATATAATAAAAATATACCTCACTAGAATAAAAATATAAACCTCCAATGTGAAGAAAGAATAATTGATTTTTTCTTGATAGAATTTTAATTTGCTAATGACTTGGCAATATTTATTTCATTCATAGCACAACTAAAGTACTTTTATCTCTTGAGAATAACCCTTGCCATATTATTCACTTGCTTTCATTTATTTTGAAAGTACTAAAATTTAATCAGAAAAGTTAAATCTTAAAAAAAAAGAAAATTTAAATACTACTAGAAAATACTAAAAAATTTAAATACTAAGTGGATAATGGATAATGAAAATTTAAATCTAAAATAATAAAGCATCTAAATCAAATAATAAATGCCTAAGGATACAGCCAGTTTCTCTACACTTAAAAGTGTATATTCTATAAATGAAAGCTATGAGTTACTGTTCAGTTAATAAAAATACAATAACAATTGGGAAAGTTAAGAAGAATACAAAAGTAAAAATGATTGAGAGTATTTTATAAGCTATGATAATGTCTGTACTTAACTTGCTTTGTTCTTTACAACAATTCTTTGAGGTAAGTACTTGCCATAGATGGGTTTTCCAGGAGATTAGCATGTAGGAAGTATAGTAGTGTTCTTGGGGGGAAAAAGAAAACACCTATAGGAAGGCAGACAGGAAGTAGGAATGAGTAGGGGAAGAATTTGAGCTGAGATGCTCAGGATTTTCTATAAGAAGTTCTAATGCTGCAATGGCATTTCATGACTGTATCCTTGGGATAAGTGATAGGGTCTTTGTATCTCCACCAGAGAAGTAATTGTGTGGAATCTGGTGGAAGTATGACTGGTCAAGGTTGTTCCCTTCAACCAAGAAGCTTCTCAGTAACTGAAAGAAAACAGGTAAGAGGGCCACTAAATTCACATTGGCCCTTTATCTATAAAAATTTCCTGACAGTATCGCTGAGAGGCAAAGCCCAAACTGAGAACTAAACGAAGGAGGCAACAGTGAGATGGATCTGCTGAAGCAACTGAAACTTGCAGGGAGAACTCCAGGGAGGAGGAAACAGCACAGAAGGGCCCCAAATTCAGGGTAGGCGCCAGGTTTCCCAAGGTTTACTTGGCTAAGAGTTGAACTGCACACGAACAGAATAAAATTCTGTCAGACTTCTAAAGTGATGAAAGTGGAAAAACATACTTAATGTGACATAGTGCTGGAATTCTGTTCCAACCAGAGGTGAGAAATTTTATTAATTCCCAAGACACTCAAAACAGGCACCAGAAATACCACACACTAGGACTAAGGTTACTATAAACCTTAATAAAAACTAAAGACATGGAAAGAAGGAAAGTTGTCTATGAATTAAAATTTTGCAGGAAAAAAAAAATTCAACCTTGTTAAAAGAAAGACAGAATAAGCCAGATCCCTGATATAATCCAGATAGGAAAAGAAAATCAAAGAACTTTAGGGGCGCCTGGGTGGCACAGCGGTTAAGCGTCTGCCTTCGGCTCAGGGCGTGATCCTGGCGTTATGGGATCGAGCCCCACATCAGGCTCTTCCGCAACATCAGGCTCTTCCGCAAGGAGCCTGCTTCTTTCTGTCCCACTCCCCCTGCTTGTGTTCCCTCTCTCGCTGGCTGTCTGTATCTCTGTCGAATAAATAAAAAATCTTAAAAAAAAAAAAAAAAGAACTTCAAATAAATCTTTCTGATGTGATAAAATAATTGATGAAAAGGGTCATAGTGATATGTAGGAATATATTGAGTGGTCTGGTGTTCATGTCCCAGAATAAGAGAATGGAGAAAAAGGCAGGAAAAAATATTTAAAGACATAATTGCTGAAAATTTCCCACTTTTTAAAAAAGATTTTATTTATTTATTTATGAGAGAGAGAGAGGGAGGGAGAGAGAGAGAGAGAGAGAGAGAGGGAGAGGGATCCGGTGCAGGGGGAGGGGCAGTGGGAGAAGCAGACTCCCCGCTGAGCAGGGAGCGGCTGCTGGGATCACGACCTGCGCTGAAGGCAAATACTTAACCAACTGAGCCACCAAGGTGCCTGAAAATTTCCCACTTTTAATGAAAAATCAATTTATAGATAGCAGAAGTCAGTGAACTCAAACAGACCCAACATGGTGAAACAGAAACAAAAGAAAGAGAGAGAGAGAGAGAGAGAGAGAGACAGAGACAGAGAGAGAGAAGAAGGCAGGAAGTAAGAAAGGAAGGAAAGTTACCAACCCAGGATTCTATACCAACCAAAAAGATGAAATAAATCAAATTCAGATAAAAACTGAATATGAATGAAAATTCTTCAGTCTGAACACGAATATATTTTTTGACATAAAACAGACTCCACAGGAAATAATGAAGAGCACTAGCAACAATAAGTATATGCTAAATATAAAGACCAAGTTTTACCCTTAATTTGTTCAAATGTCAATACCTATCTAAAGTAAAAGTTATATCATTATAATGTGTGACTTATAAGTATATGAAAGTAAAATCTATGATAATAATACCAAAGGATAGTCAAAAAAGTGGAGTTTAATTCTTGTAATAGTACGTTTGTAAAGTGTGAATTGTGAAGAATAAAGTATGAACTAGTGATACGGTAATTCTAATTCCTAGGAATGAACATTTTAATATACAGTCTAACCACAAAAAATGTAATTAAAAGAAAATTTAGCTAAAAAGCTCATTGTGAATATAAAATGTAATCAAGAGCTAATTTATGAAATGATGAAATAAAATAAAAATAAATAATAAAAATAATGTGGAACAGATAAATAAAACCGAGTTGGGCAAAAAAGAAAGAAAAAACTAGCAATATAGTACATTAACATCAACACCAACCAGAGACCACATTAAGTGATATCAAATAATTAAAATAAATCAACTCAAAATGTAGTACGATTTTATAAAACCTTAGGCAGCTTCTAAACAGTTCAAACATAGATCTATCCGATTATCCAGAAATTCTACTTCTATGTGTATACTCATAATAGAATACATGTATCCACAAAATTATTTTTTGTAAGATTTTATTTATCTGACACCAAGAGAGCAAGCAAGAGCACAAACAGGGGAAATGGCAGGCAGAAGGAGAGGGAGAAGGAGGCTCCCTGCTGAGCAGAGAGCCCAATGTAGGGCTCTATCCCAGGACCCTGGGATCATGACCTGAGCCAAAGGCAGACACCTAACCTAGGCAGATACTTAACCTTAAATGACTGAGCCACCCAGGCACCCCTCCACAAAATTATTTAAACAAGGATGTTCACAGCAGCCTTATTCATAATAGCCTAACACTCAAAATAATCTGAATGTCTCTCAATAGACAGAATATGGTATAGCCATATAATAGATTAGTACAGAGCAATAAATTAAAAGAATAAACTACAGATATACATTAACATGGATGTACTTTAGGGCATTGTACTAAATTAGTGAAAAAAAGTATAAAATTGTGTGTTTCCATTTATATGAATTTCAGTAATGGATAGATGTAATGCATGATGACATAATTAAGAATGGTCATCTCTGGGGAGGGGATGATTATTAATTAGGAAGTGTCATAGAACACTTTGGAGTTATCTGGGTGCTGGCATACAGTAATTTGGTTTAATTTTTCCTATCAATTTTTAGATGATTTATATTTAGTTATTAGTAGTGTTATTAACCTTTTCCCTATCTTAAGTGTTTATTTTCCAACCTAACATTTGTTTTTCTACTTTGTTATACTGGTGTTTTTTGTTTGTTTTTGTTTTTTGCAAAAAAGATATAATACATTGTCATTTAAATCAAATTTGCTGATATTGCTTATGCTATGTATATTATATTTCTTAAATGCTTTTGTTATTTAAACCATTCTAAGTATTTCTTAAAAATTGGTTTGATTTAGATTTTTAATACATTTAATTTTTTAAATATAGTATTAAGTCACAATATGATGTTTATAATTTTTCTATTCACTAGTTTAATGGGTTACTTCTTAGCTTGCCATAATATTATGACACTCTCTGGAGTGATCAATATTATATTGACAGTGATATTAGAGTAGCTGTAGATACTTCACATTATTCTTACTGAATAAAGGAACTGATAATTTATTCTGACTCAATGTGAATAACTTCATTGGAGTTTTATAGAACAATTGTGTTTCTCATATTTCCAAATAACTATAAACCAAAACACTGAGTAATGTTTTTATTTAGACAATGAATGCATGTTTACCTGTTGTTTTTTTCTCTATGTACAGTAACTAGGTTGAGAAATAACAGGACAAGGATTTGCTTTTAAATTAGGTCTTCACCATTGAAATAACTGGAAAATATTAACAGGCACTTGTAATCTTCTTATACTGGAATAGTTGTTTTAATGGTAAAGACTTCCTGCTGTGGCTATTTGAATCCCTGCAGAGTTCCTGAGACATTTTTATGCCACATTCACTAAGAAGAAGATATGGAGAATGAAGCTATGGAGAAACCATTTCTAAGTTAATCACTTTTCTTCAATAAAACAACAGTTGGGCTCTAAAGGACTGTAATGTAGTTTTAGAAAATTGAATTGTCATGAAATAAATTTTTAAGAATTATGCAATGTGCTTTTCATTTAACATTAGCCCAAAACTGCATTTTTAAAGATTCATGGTACTGAAGTTTAGAAGCTATCATAAGGCAGCTATCACATTCATGTTGTGATCCCTATGGCAGTGATCTGAACGTTGTTGATTAATCCATTAAACTCATTTAATCCACCACCACTGATACTCCTTTGTGAACATAATCATCCTATATTACTAGGACTTACTTCTGCACATTTTTGTATAAAGCTTTGCAAATAGGTATCATCACATGGAGGATTATTTTCCTGATTTCATAAGACAAAATGCTGGATCCCATTCCTACATTAAAGTGATTATGGGAAAATATGAATATACATATGATTAATAAAACTAGAAAGATTGTTCTATAACTGTAGATAATATATAAATATTAATCTTCTCTATATTTTCTGTGAAATATTCTGGAAATATGAGAGAACTGTGGTGTAGAAATAAAAGTTGAATAATTAGAAGAGACTTCAGTTAAATATTTCATTATATTAACTTTAGAATATATAAAAATAAATAATATTTCATCCATAGCAGTTATATATAAGAAAACAATTTGAGATACTGAAGAATCTACATGGTATGCATATTTGTACAACCAACTGCAACACCCCAAAAAACTTGAGCCAAATCATTTTCAGATGATGGTTATGATTCTATTTCAAAATTGGTATGAAGAGATAGGTTAGCACTTAGAACATTTTAATGTTTCAGAGATTACTGTCGGACTTCAGTTCAGATACTAGGAGAACAGCAAAGGAAGGAATAAAATGCAAAATCAATCTTATTAGAGCTCAGTAGTGATATTAATTCTTTTTTTTTAATGTATTTATTTTAGAGAGAAAGAGTGCTTGCCCACATCAGGGGAGGGGCAGAGTATTACAATCTTTAAACTAAATCTTAGCTGAGCACAGAGCCCACTGGAGTCTATGCCATGCCCCATCTCAGACTCAAAAATTCTTGGAACCTCCAAGAAGCTAACATTACATGAGAAAACTATGATAGGCATAATACCAAAAGTAGTAGAATTACTTCTATTTATATACTACATGATAGTATATTTAAAAAATTCAAGAGAATAATAAATATAAAAAGTGAATATTGTAGCAGACTATAAAGCATATTTAAAAAATCAATTTCTGTCATTAACAAAAACCAGGATCTGAATAGTCAATGTATAATAAACTTCTATTTGTAATAGCAACAAAGATAAAATGCTAAGAAATAAACTCAACAAGAAATTTGAAAAAAATCTATGGGAGCAAATTAACTCTGAACCAATCTTTACAGACAGAAAAATAGATGAAAACATCTTTTATATTTGGATATGAATTATCATTCTCAAAAGGTTAATAATTCTGCTTGTTAAGTTCACACCATCCTTATAAAGTCTGTTTTAAACCTGGAGTTTAAAAATCTGATTCAAATTTCACATGGAAAAATATTCAAAAAGAATAAGAAAATACATGAAAATAACAATTCCAATGATTGACACCATACTTAATTGGAATTATGACCATGGCATATAAACATTCATTTTACAACTTTAATAAAAGTAATGATACAATAATGACATAATTACCACAAAATAGTATCAACAAAAAAAATAACTAAAAATAATTAAAATAGCACAATAAAGCTTTTTTCTGGAACATAACCCAATATTTTTAAAGAATAAATTATACATAGATAAAATTATGATAGTCCCTGCTGGGATCTAAATTATTTGACCATAAGATCCAAAGGAAAAAATATCTCAAAATACAAAACAAATGCTAAGCTAAAGCCAGGGCATCCATAAAACAAATAATAAAAGTTTCAGAAAGAGAAAAAACTGCAAAAAGGAGAGGCATAAACTAATAATAAAGAAATGTTTTTTTGAGCTGGAGAATGACTTAAGTCTTCAAAAGAAAAGGGAATACTCTGGTCTTTGCAGAACTGATGAATAAAGAGGTGTGTTTTGTTTGTTTAGTTTATGTTTTCTTTTTTCTTTTTTTTTTTTTTAAAGATTTTTTATTTATTTGACAGAGAGAGACAGCCAGCTAGAGAGGGAACACAAGCAGGGGGAGTGGGAGAGGAAGAAGCAGGCTCCCAGCGGAAGAGCCTGACATGGGGCTCGATCCCAGAACTCCGGGATCACGCCCTGAGCCCAAGGCTGACGCTTAACGACTGAGCCACCCAGGCGCCCCTAGTTTATGTTTTCTAAATTAATAATCTTGAATACCAAGTCTAAAGAAAAAAAAAAAAAAGCTCAGGAAAGAGCATGTTATCTTCCATGAATTAGGGTCAGTCAGGCTGACTTCTTGGCATATCTGGAATCTAGAAAGTAGTATTCTTTTTCTCATAAAGTTTGCCTGACTATGCAAAACTCCTTATAGTCATGAATAATGTAAAATGTTCACTATTTTTTAGCTGCCACTTTTAGACAAAGAAAATAAGTCAATGGTTTAACTGATACTAATCCTGACAATTTGTAGAGGTAACAAAGGTAGAGAGAAAGAAGAAAAGTAGAAAAGAGATGGAATTAAGTGGAGTGAAATGACTCTAATAGCTTCATATTGTAAGAAAATCTGAAAGTTGATTTATCTATAGCTGATGGGACAAAAATTTAAAAAATATATCAATAGCTCTTTAGATATACCGAGTTAACAAAAAAAGGAAAGAAAACAGTGATGAAACTCTGCTAGGAGTTTAGAAGTAAAAAATCTGTGGATACTATGTGGTGACATTTTATTTAAAGATGTAAAGGAAGTTATGATCAGAACTAAAAACAGAAAATCATTACACATTCTTAGCAGGAATGAAACCAGGTGGCTGGTTTGGGCAGGGGAGACACTTGTTGCTCTTTCTTAAAAGTACTTTAGTATGGTTTGATATGTATTCTTTGCAAATTTAAAGACACAATGAGAATACCCAGAATAATAATCAGATATAAGCCTAAGAAAAAGCAATCAATTCCCAATACAAAAATAAAAATATTTAGAAACTAGAAAGGAATATAATATACAATTTATGAAAGAAACATGAATAATAAAATTCTGAGGAAAAACCAAACATATAAAATAGTAAGAAATGCATAAAATGGGAAGGATGTAAAAAATGTTCTCTTTTTTTTATGGATAGGAAGACAAAGTATTTTTCAGATGTTAATTCTTCCTTAAATATTCTATAAACTTAAAGTTATAGTAATTAATACCAGCAGACTATTTAGGGTAAACTTGTATAGACGATAAGGAGATGTTACTAATTTATCAATTATCATAAAATTAAAATGATGAAGATAGGAATATGTAGAAAGGAAAAGGAAGATTTTATCCCAAAGCATAGGGAAATTCAGGATATCATGAAAGAACTGTCTCAAAAATTGTTGGATTTTCTATAGGTATTTGGAATATGAAGTAGTCATTTGGAAAATAGCAAATCTGAAGTTTCAATTTAATTCTTAAAACAAAAGCGATAATAAATAATCAAAAACTTAAGTTAAAAATCATAAAAAATAGTGTAGAATTAAAAATTAAAAAATGGAAAGCATGAAAGCCTTTCTTAAGGCATAAATACAAAGCAAAACAAAAATTACTAATGACAGTCCTATTTACACATGAGGAAATCAGGGTAAAGTGAAGTTTATTTGCCTAAGGACATAGAATTAAGTATTAGCATAGCTTGGATCCTAAGTCATTCTTTGAATTTATTTACTACATGCTTGTGTTATTATCATAATTAAAATGATACCCTATTAGTATTAGCTAAATGAAGGTCTCCAAATAGCATTACAGTTATTAAATAGTCCTTAATCAAGGAAATGTTTTTGATTTGTTTAGGTTCATTAGGTGGCTGTAAATGGTTTAATTCAGTTTGCTAGTGAACAAAGCTAATGAAACAAGATCATGGATCTTCTATTCTCGGTATTAAGTGATTCCTCTTCTTCATGCACATAGTATTCAGATTGAACTTTCATCAGAAGATTTATTCCATCATACTTTACATTTTAGGGACCTGAGAACACAAGTGATTCAGTCCATAGTAAGCCTGTAGAGAGCCAAGACTGTAGCTTATTCATCATTTTATCCCCATAGTAGATGAAGAAAACTTTAAGTTGAATTATTTTATACATCAAAGTATTTATTATACAAGTATTCTATTTACTATGTTGCATGTGTATTATTTTAATTAAGGGAAATTTTGAGCATAGGTGTGCATGATAAAGTGTATATAAGGTTTGCTTTTGTCTATGAATATACTTCATGTGTAGACTATGAAAGACTTCATGAGTAGGGAAGGTTACACGGTAAGTATCAATAGATTATAGAATGATGAGTGAATGTTTAGGAATGAATTAAGAAGTGAATAAATGTAATTACTAGACTAGGGGCATTTATACTGTTCCTTAACAAAAGATGGCAACTTTTACACTGCCAGTGGTTATGTAAACACCTTACCCAAGATCTAGAGTGGTAATTAATTTCTGCTCATATGTATCTTAACTCATAGTGGGTGAAATTAGTTTAAATACATCTATATATTTATGAATAATATAAGTATATAAATAATACTTTCAGTGCTTATCAACCCCAAAGGAGCAACACCTAAGAGATATCTTTCATATATTAATATAGTGCATACACACAAAAGTTTTGCTAAACACCCTTACCTCTTGGGCATATTTTATTTTCTTCTATTTAATTTTTTAAACCTTCTGATTATGATTCAGTAAACTGATTTCCATACTCAATGGGTTACTGCTCACAGGATGGAAAACATTCTAACACGTAAAACATTTTAAACACATACTACATGCACAGGTTTTGTTCAGCTTTTTGCTTCGATTTCCTTAAATTGTAAGGCACATTCAAAATGAAAAAAATATAGGATATAGAAAAAATATTTAGAAATGAATGTGAAAATGTAGTTACTTTATTTATTTATATATTTTTTAGTTTTACATTTGTATGAATCCATTAGTTTTCCATACCAAAAGAAAGTTAACAATTGAAATACTTAATTCTTTCCTGTACTTCTTACCTACTGTTTGCTTTTTTTGGGTAAAGTTTCTTTTTTTTTTTTTTAAAGATTTTATTTTATTTATTCGACAGAGATAGAGACAGCCAGAGAGAGAGGGAACACAAGCAGGGGGAGTGGGAGAGGAAGAAGCAGGCTCATAGCGGAGGAGCCTGATGTGGGGCTCGATCCCATAACGCCAGGATCACGCCCTGAGCCGAAGGCAGATACTTAACCGCTGTGCCACCCAGGCGCCCCTTGGGTAAAGTTTCTAACCCAGTCTATAGCTCTATAAATATTTACAACACATTGTAGTACTGATAGAGTTATAAACACAGTCATGATGTTGGTTTGTTTTCCTGATTACTTGAACTGTATTTTTCAATCCATTTTTTTTTAAATAAATACCTTGTTAAAATGCTGTTAAAATTTCCCTTTACACAGACAAGTGTAAGGTTCAATTCTGTAAATTAGCTGCTTTCAGGAGTCTTATGTAATATAGACTTCAATAAACCTCAAAGAGGTTTGGAAAAGATGCTCTCTAAAACCACCAAGAAAGACAAATTTCGCAATGAGAAATAGGTCGGTAAAAAGAATGCTGTGAAGTCACAGAAACACAGACTGGCCTGACGCCCAGTAATCAGCTATGACCCTTTTCAAAAAAATGCATTGAATGGCCTAAAAAGATATAGTCAGTTCCAGAAATGGAGCAAAGGTGTGCAAATTGCAGCCATAGTTTGAACCAAATGCTCCATCTGAAAATACTGTTGGTCTCTTTATGCCATTCCAACTTTGTCCCAGCCTACCACCAATTCCTTAAATATTAACAAACTAAAGAGCATGATTGCATTATCAACATACCAATAAATAGAAAAATATGGAATTAAACTCAAAATTAACATAATACTAGTAAATAAGGCACTAGTAAATAAAGAGGATAGCAAATTATATAATGAGTATCATTACTCACTGGGGAGGCTATCTGTAGGGATACCTTGTGACAGAGAGAAAACATGTATTCTAGAAATGTCTTTGGCAATCAAGAAAGACATTAAGCCTATCTTTTAATGGCTTTCACATGGATGGGAAAAGATATGCTTAAGGAGAGAAGAGTTTTATTTGAAGCTGAGAAGCAAACTATATTTATGGAAGAAATAACATAATAACACAGTTTGAAAGGGGGAGTGTGGGACAGCATTATGTGGGGAGTGTGGGGAGTGTGGAGAGTGTGGGACAGCATTATGACAAGAAGCATGGATAATTTGGACTACTGCTATTTTCATATGTCATTTTGAATTTTTCTATACAAATTTAACTGCAGACATTAACATACTTGTTTACATTTAACCTTTTTTTTTTTTTTTTTCCAGTTGCCCTTCATTAGCCTATTTCTCTCTTTGGGGCACCACTCCTTGAAGACTGCAGGAAGCCCTATTGCTCATATAGTTCAGAAAGGCTCAGTCCAGGACCAAAAACCAATCCAAGACTAACTAAAGTCTAAATGACCCAGAGTATTATGAAAACTTCTCACCACTCATCAGTGCACGTTGATGTCAGTTTGTGTGCCCTGCTCTAGGATCTTGTGTTGTCACCTGGTTTTTATCCCTCACTCATTCTATCTTCCTTGTAGACTCTGTCTTAAGGTCATTTTCCATACTGAGAGAACTTAGGCAGAACCATGCTGGACTCTCTCACTGAGCTTTTCCTTATTGGGAGACCATTTGGAGTTTCCATCTTTTTCTCCCTGAAGTGCTGGGTTTCTTTGCAAAGTGCTCTTCCTCACATCAGGGAAGAGTTCTGTGCAACATGTATTAAGCTATGGAATTCTTCACCGAATCCCAGTATTTTCTATTAGATTTTTCTCCCTCCCTGTACAACGTCCTTGACCCTTGAAGACAACTGATAATGCACATCCAAATATGCAAAACAATTATGTAAAAACCAAGAGGAAAGTTTATATGAAGTTTCTTGAACAAAATAAGGTATATTCAAAGGTAGTTAAAGACTCCATGCCACATATTTTAAGTAATTGCTTTAACAAGTGCATTGTCACTAAATTAAAATTATACTATAGTCTTGCTAACTGCTTATTTTCCCTTCATTTGTATAACTGCCAATTCAAAGAATGAACATTTAAAAATCACATTATACATTGCTGTATCACCTGCAAACTGTCTACGAATGTTCATTTTACTATGTATTTGGCAACAATTATATTTTTGTTCATATTTTTTAAATTTGCTAGATTAAAAACAAATTGTATCTCACAGCTTACAAGCAGAAAGTCATCATCAATTAGAGTGAGCTTATCTAAAAAGAAACATAAAATTAAAAAGCAAAACCAGGCATAGAAATAAATATATACTTTTGTTTCACTGTTTCCAGTTTCAGGAGTAACTGATTTTGCCATTGAAAGAAAATTATACGTTTATGAAGCCCCATGGTTATGATACACTATGATTTATAAAACCAAATAAAAAGTGGTAGATTAAAAGTAGAATGTACATATGCTTTATAGGAAAAATATAAAAATATGTGTATTACTTTAAAACAACCCTCAAAAGTTTGATACTAGGTGGTATATTTAAGTTTAAAATGAATTCCACCACAATGTCAGTATGCTGTAGGCACTAAAGTAGACTGTGATTATACAATATAATTTGTGAGGCACAGGTTTTCTTAAGACACCAGATTACAGACATCTAATAGTGCTATCCTGATTTCCTAATCATGCAGTATAATAATTTATTCTATGTAATCATGCCTAAAACTCAGACCTTGCAAACAACCAACTAATATATTTAGTATCTATTCTTATGGAAAATGGCCAAAGCTACATGTATTTTCTCAGTAGTTAATGCTTCAATTATATACATTTCTTCCGCCTTTAACTCTGGATTTAATTTTCCTTTTGGACTCTACCAATTTACATTCTTTTGTCCTCCTCACTTTTCCAGTGAAATTGCCCTCTCTAACTCTCATATAGTAACATAATTTCTATCAACGTTTTTTTTTTCCTTTTTAAAGTATGACTAAACATAGTGAAATGGAGAGAACTTAAGTGTATATAGGTTTTATGAATTTTGAGAAATTCATACACCCTTGTAACACATATAACCCAATCAACCCAACACAATCAAGGTAGAGAAATTTCTATCACTATAGAAAATCCTCTCATTCTACTTCAGAAGTCCTCTTCCAATAACTTGCTCAACAAATTTAGTATTTTATTTTTTGCCATTTGATAACTTCATATAAATGGAATCATAAAGTATGTGCTATTTTGCATTTTTTACATTCACATGCTTTTGAGATCCAACCATGTTATTTAATGGATCAATTGTTCTCCTTATCGTTCAGTAGTATTCCATGTTATTAAAATACTGCAATCTGTGGACCTGTTTCCTGTCAAAAGCCATTTGGTTTATTTCTAGTTTTTTGTTGATATGTAAAAAGCTGCTATGGCACATTCTTGTGCAGGCTTTTTGTTGATACACATTTTTATTTCTCTTTGGTAGTACGTAGGAGTAGAGCTCTTAGGCCGAGGGTAGATGAATTCTTGCTTTTATAAGAAACTGCTAAGAAGTTCTCCAGAGCAGTTGCATCCTTTCCCATTTCCATCAGAAATATAGCAGAGTTCATGTGGCCCCTCATCCTTGCCAAAACTGGATGGCTTTGGTATTTTAAATTTAAATTATTCCAGGGTATGTGAGGTGGTAAATTGTTGTGCCTTTACATTGCATTTTCTTTTTTTTTTTTTTAAGATTTTATTTATTTATTTGACAGAGATAGAGACAGCCAGCAAGAGAGGGAACACAAGCAGGGGGAGTGGGAGAGGAAGAAGCAGGCTCATAGCAGAGGAGCCTGATGTGGGGCTCAATCCCATAACGCTGGGATCATGCCCTGAGCCAAAGGCAGATGCTTAACCGCTGTGCCACCCAGGCGCCCCTTCTTCTTCTTCTTTTTTTTTTTAAGATTTTATTTATTTTTATTTATTTATTTGACAGAGACAGAGAGACAGCCAGCGAGAGAGGGAACACAAGCAGGTGGAGTGGGACAGGAAGAAGCAGGCTTCCCAGCAGAGCAGGGAGCCCGATGCGGGGCTCGATCCCAAGACCCTGGGATCAGGCCCTGAGCAGAAGGCAGACGCTTAACAACTGAGCCACACAGGCGCCCCTACATTGCATTTTCTAGATGACAATTGTTGAGCATTATTTTGTGTGCTTACTGATCTCTCATGTATCCTTTTTTGTGAAGAGTATTTTCAAGTGCATATATTCTTAATTTTCTATTAAATAGCTTGATATTTTTTGTATTGAGTTTAAAGAGTTCATGTATATAGATAGAAGCTCTTTGTCAGAAATATGTATCATAAACATTTTCTCTTAGTCTGTGGTTTGCATTATTTTTTCCTTAATGGTGTTTTTAAGTGAGGAGAGGTTACTAATTTTCATGAGGTTTAATTTATGAATTTTTCTTTTATGGCTAGCGTTTCAGTTGTTCTATGGGCTCTTATGTCAAAGTGGCAATGATATTCTCCTTTGTTTACATATAGAAGCTTTATTTTTCTTAGATTTATGTATAATAAATTGATCCATTTCAAATCATTGTTTCCAGTTACGGCTGTTATTCCAGCAACATTTTCTGAAAAAGACTTCTTCATTGAATTTTTTTGGCACCTATTTCTGGGCTCTATGCTGATCAATTTTTTTTTAAAATCCCAATGCCTATATACACTTTCCTGATGACTGTTATTTTCTAAGTGTTTAAAACAGGTGATGTAAACTCTGCAACTTTGTTCTTTTTTTCAATATTGTTTTTCTACTCTAAATATTTTGCAAACAATCTGAGTTGTACTTAACAGGTAAAAGAATAAACAAACTATTTATACTAGGGAACTGTACTCATCAATACAAAGAATGAAACTCAATAGTAATATGCTGAATAAAAATGTCGAAAAATACTAAATTACCCCATTTATAATACGTTTCAGAACAGTCACTACAAATCTGTAGTAAACTAATGAATCATGGAACTTTACATCAAAAACCAGGGATGTACTGTATGGTGACTAATATAATATAAAAAATATTATTATAATAAAAAAATATAGAATATTGATTGTTTTCTGAGCTGATGTGTAGAGATCTACAGCAAAGTGGCATGAGGAAATTTCCTTGGGTAACAAAGTGCTATATTTTGATGGAGTGATAGTAATATGACAACATTCATTTGTGAAATTCATTAAACTGTACACACAAAATATGTGCACTTATTGTATATAATTGTTGACAATGAGGTTGTCTTTTAATATTTACCAACTATAATTTGGATTTGTCTTATATTTCCTTTTATTTCTATCAATTTTGAGTTCATCTATTTGGAAGTTAAGTACATTCGCAGTTACATTCCTGATTTATTAATGAATCACCATGCAATAGTGCTCATGTAATATTTCTCTTTATCCCTGGTCTTTAAGCCACTATTTGGTGATGACTGTTGCATATCTTTTTTTACACTTTAGCAAACTGTATCTTTTCCTCTCAGCATCACTTTATTTAAAGTTTGTTCTTGTGGACAGAATTTGGTTGGGTCTTGCTTTTTTATCTTTTGACAGTTTTAGCCTTTAGAGTATTTAGTCCATTTATACATTTTTCAGCTCTTTGAGATAATTGCAGATTTGCATGGTGTTGTAAGAAATTATAAAGAGATTTCATATACAGACTGCATCTAATTTTCCCCAGATAGTATCTTCCACAACTATATCACAACTAGGAAATTGACATTAGCAAAATCCACTGAATTTTTTACTATTTACTAGTTTCTCAAACACTTATGTGTAAGTGTTGTATGTTTATATTTAGTTCTATACAAGTTTATCACATGTATTGATTTATAGGACTACCACTGTAGTCAAGTCATAGATAATTACATTACAAAGATCCCTAATGTTACTCCTCTAACACCCCAGCTACTCCTTCCTTCCCTAATTCCATAGTACCTGTCAACCAATAATCTGTTCTCCATCATATTATGAATAAATAATATTCATGTATAGGTTTTTGTATGAAAATGAGTTTTCATTTCTGAGAGATACATGTCCAAGAGTACAATGGTAAGCACATATTTAGTTTTGTAAGAAATGATTTTCCATGATCTTTTCTAAAGGAACTAACATTTTACTTCCCCACCAATTATATATGAGCAGTCTAGTTTGTCTGAGCTCTCACCAGCATTTGGTATCATCACAGTTTATTGATTTATTTATTCATTCATTCAAGCCATGCTGATCGGTGTGGTGATATTTTACTGTGATTTCATTTTCATTTTCCTTATGGCCAATTACATTGAATATCCTTTAATGTGCTTATTTGCCGTCTATAGAGCCTTGGTGAAATGTCTGTTCATGAATTTTCCAATTCCAATTTGATAGTTTGTTATTTACTCTACAGTTTTGAGAGTTATTTTTGTGATCTAGATCCAAGTCTGTCAAATGTGTGTCAAATAATTTGCTCCATTATGCAGCTTATTTATACATCCTTTTCAGAGTCCTTTGTAGAGTTTTTAATTTTTACAATGCCCATATTATCACCTTTCCCTTCTTCTTTATTTTATTTTGGTGCCTATCCTAAGTGCTCCAGTACCATTTGTTGAAAGACTATCCTTGAATTACTATTGCATCTTTGTCAAAGGTCAATTGTGTGGTCTATTTATGGGTTCTCTAGTCTATTCCACTGATCTCTGTGTTTACCCCTCTGCCAATACCACACTCCTTTGATTGCTGTAGCTATTTAGTAAACTCATTAGGTCTTGTTAATTATTCAGATGGAGTGATTGCTTCCACTTCTTACATTTTTTTCCCAGAATAATTTAGCTATTTTTGATCCTGTGCATTTCCATAGGTGTCAGAATAAACTTTGGGGGGAAAAAAATCCTTGGGATTTTTATAAAAATTGCATTCAACTTATAGATCAATTTGGAAGGATTTGACCTTTACTATATTGAGACGTCCAATCCACAAACAAGTTATGTTTCTACATATATTTCATTCTTGATTTCTTTCATTAGCATTTTGTAACTTTCAGCATACAGGTCTTACACATGTTTTGTTCAGTATATAACAAAGTATTTAATTTTTTGAGTGATTATAAATGCTACTGCATTTTAAATTTTGGTTTCCATAAAATCGCCTATTCTTTAACATAATTCTACTTTGAATAAATTAAGAAATATAAAACTCATTTATTGTATTTACTCACATATTTGACATATTCTGCTGTGTTTTGTTTTGTTTTGTTTTGTTTGGTAAATTCAAGTTTCAATCTTACGTCATTGTACTTAAGCCTTAAGAGTTTCCTTTAACATTTTTGAATTGCAGACCTCGTTGATGAATTCTCTCAACTTCTATATATATGAAAATGTCTTTATTTTTCTTTCATTTATGAAGGATAATTTTCAGTAGTTATTTTAGGATAATTTTTCAGTAGTAGTTCCAGAATAATAAACTTTTCTTCTTCCTTCTCCTCATTATCTTTATTATATTCTTTTACCATCTTATAGGCTTTTACTGGTTTTGGTGAGAAGTCTGTGGTTATTTGTGTTCTTCCCCTCAACATGTAATATATACCTTCACCAGCTATTCTTGAGAATTTTTCTTTATATTTGTTTTCAACAACTTGGCCATGGTATGCCCCAGAATATTTACTTTGTATTTATCCTGTTTGGGGTTCACTGAGCTTCCTACATTTCCAGATTACTATTTTTCAGAACATTTAGAAAGGTTAGTTACTTTTTAATTAAACAGTTCAATACCCCATTCTGAGTTTCTTCTCCCTCTGGGACTCTATTTCAACATAATTTCCATTAAATGTTATTACAAACACCACTGAAATTCTGCATATTTCCTTTTTGTCCTGCATATTCTCTCTGTACTTCACAATAGAGAAGAAGAGGAAAAACTAAACAAACTATATCATTAGTTATAATATAAAATTAGTAGATGTCATCTAAAATGATTGAAAACAACAGAAGAAAAACAACACATTGTAATCATGAAAAAAATAACATAAAAAATCACAAAGAATAAACCACAAGTGGAATATTACCAAAAAAGCCATTAAACAGTAAGTATAACATAAAATGACCTACGAGAATTAAGAATATATTTGTCTTTATAAAAATGACATTTGGTTATTAAAAGAAACTTGTAGAGAAAAGAGTTTTGAGAAGATGAATTCATTCATGTTGTAAATGCCTAGGTGTTTAAATCGGAGCTCTTGTCAATGACATTTTTTCTTTTTAAGAAACAGGTGTGTAAACACTAAACAGAGATACTAAATCCTGGTGCTTCTGTCTTTCTTCAACTAAATTTTATGTAAATACCTTTTAACCAGATTGTTCTTTGACTCTCCATAGTTTGTTTCCAATAGTTTCACATTATTTTCTACACCAGGATTAAGAATAGGAATTATTTTTAAATCACTCTAAGTTCTGTTAGGAGGATTTCCTAAAATAACTAATAGCAAAATGATCATTAAATTATAAAATCTTATACCAGAATTATGTAGTGGTTTTCAATAGAGGTGTCCAATCTTTTATCTTCCATAATTATATAGATACTCATTATTTAAGTAAAAAAAAAAGGTGATTCTACAAATATAATCAGGTACTAGAATGGATATCTGAGAAAAGATGCAGCATACTTGGCCTTGACAATTTTAAAAAGTATGGTAGGATAAGTCTAACTCAATTGGTTACATGCTTTGAACTTCTCTGTTTTTATATTTAGCAGTAATGGGATTGTATTCTTGAAAAACGGATTTTTTTTTAGGAATACAATTTCCTCTACCAAAGAGTACTTTTCTGAACAGTGTTCACCAAGAATTTTGACTGATCTAATTAAAACTGTAATAATCCAGTCACACTTCTCATATAGTGCCCCTTATTAGCCTTTCAGGTAGTTCCTTTGCAATATAGCAAGCCATGGCCAGGTCTGGGTTAAGGAAAATTGGATTCATTGTGGCAGTAATGACAAATTATCTTCTGCAAGAATTGTTTAACACAATGGGTCAAGAGAGAGAAAAAAAAAACTAAACAAATGAAAGGAATGGCATAGGAATGAATAAAGAATAAAACTGCATATTAAAAAACCAAAGCAATAGAAGAAATTTTAAAAACCAAATAAAAAGGTAATGCACAACTGTGGTATAATGAGCTTTTCTTGTCATTAGAGGTTATTACATTCTCATTTCTTTTATGATCATATGTGGCATATTCCAGTCTTTAAGGGCCTTCAACATATTCAGTAAAAGCAATATATGCAAAATTACAGGAAACTCTTAGCTTTGAAATAATGGCTTGTAGGCCATAATGAACCATTAATTTTCTTCAGCAAAAGTTGATAGCAGTTAGTATGGGTTAAAAGTTCAATCTGGCCCAGTTATTTGATTTGCTCAAAGTAATCATTAAATATTAGAAAAGCATTTTCCTATCTTCTTATGATATATTTTGCCAATATGAAAAACTGGAAAAGGGATTTTAATATTTTTTGACATTTTTGTGTTATTCATGCACTAACGATTTTGTTAAATACACCTTGGGATAAAATCATCCCAGGCATACTTAATATAAAATGGATTTCAACTGATATTTGGATTCAGCACAAAGTAATAATACAGTATTAAATAAATTGTTCAAATGATTAATTTAATAAATTGTGTAGTGCTCTCACGATGCCTTAAAAATGGGCACATTCAATACTGTTGATTTTGCTGCAAAACTGTGGATCTTCTAAAATTTCTTTTGACATTCGTAAAAAAAAACTGTGATATAGATAATAGATGCACTTATACCTATATTAGATAAAAGGAAACTAAATCTTTGAGAAAGTGAAACAAATTTCTGATACACTATAATTATTTCATAATTTAGCAAGAATTTAAGGTTACTTTTATGAATAACATCTCTGTGCTTTCACCCAAGACTATAAAATATATAATACATATTAATACGTGATACATGTGTAACTGTAATACATAATAGGGATTATGGAACACATTAAAAATAGTTATACATTTGGTTTTCTATGTAGGTGTTGAATTTTAGAAAAAAAATCGAAACTGGCAATATCTTTGTCTAATTTTTTTAAACTAAATGTAATAGGTCAAGATGGTCAGTAATATGTACTTTGGTAGACTCTGCAGTAGGCTCATTCATTATGATGTCCCTTATCAAAGGAATAATATTGGGGGATCTGGATGGCTCAGTCAGTTAAGCATCTGCCCTAGGCTCAGATCATGATCCCAGGGTCCCTGGGATGGAGGCCCGCATTTCATAAGCAAGGAGTCTGCTTCTCCCTCTCCCTCCACCTGTGGCTCCCCCCACTTGTGCTCACTCCCTCTTTCTATCTCTCTCTGTCAAATAAATAAAATCTTTTTTAAAAAAGGAATGATATTTATAAATGGAAATTTGAATATTTACTCAACAAATACTCAACTGTGAGCATTGCATTGGAGAGTTTCTGTAAAGAGACACACAGGTAAAGAAAATGAGGCTATGTGAGTATGAATGAGTTTTCAAGTCAGAAAGATAAATCACGTACACATACACCTAAAATTTGAGATATACTTTATGTGCTTTATGAGTGAAATAAATTAGGTAAATTGTGAGGATAAATTTGATAAAATAAAAGGATAGGAAGTTAATTACAAGTTTTAAGTAGGGAAGTAACATGATTAAATTTGGGTTTAAAAAGGTAACTCCGGATGAAATTAGGTGAACTGAATGTTGGAAGAATCAAGAAAGGAGGGAGGGATAAAATTATGTTCCTTTTCTTGTTATGTAATCAGAAGTGCCATAGACCATGACAAAATACAGAAATGTCAGGTTTCTAGAAGCAGACCCGGCAGGACTTAGACATGGGTTGACTGTGGGAAGGGGAAGAAGAGAGATAATGAATAAATTTTATGTTCAGGATTCAGGATTGGGCAAAGTAGAAGAATGCAGGAGAAGGAGCAGGCAGCATAATTGATGACATTCAGTATCACACAACATTAACAGAAATGTGGAATGTAAAGAAGCCCTTTGGAGAAGTGTTGAGCTTTGTTCTAGACGTACTAATTTAAGATGCTAGTAGGACATTTGGATAGAAATATGTCAGGCAGTTAGAATCAAAAGATCTTCCTCAAGGGAAAGAGATAGTCTTTGTATGTACATTTAGGTTTTTAGTGGCTCTTTTTTTTTCCCCCAAATTCTTTCCTTGTTGTTCCAATGGGACCTACTGGCTTTTGGAGTGGATATGCGGTCAAGGGCTGACCAACGAGTATACAGCATTCTATTTAAACCCTTGCCAGGACTGTTGCAAAGATAAACATAGGACCCAAGCCACTCCTACCAAATGCAATATATTTAGGCAGAAGCTTTTACTAGCTACGTTGGGAAAGCAGTTTGCTCTTTCAGGGATTTCAAAGTCATATGCTGTAAACTTGGTGGTGCTGGTAGTCTTATTTTCTAATGCACTGGTAAACATTTTATGAAAATGAAACACAAAACAGAGCCTACAGAAGGAGGGGAACAGACTGATGGAACTATTTAACCAACTGAATCCAACCATGGCTGAATCCATAAAGGTTCTTTTCAATTATATGAGCCAATTGTTTTCTTCAATATTTAAGCTCATTAGAATTGTGTTATGATGACTTGCATCTGACACAGTACTGACAAATATAGGAGTCATTCATAGGAGGTTACATTCAGAAGCCATGCAATTTTCAAAGGAAAGGTGAGCTATGCCTGTGATAAGAGCATGAGAGTCAATAAAATTATGAAGTACTGTAAAACCACTGAGAAAATAGTCTTTTAATGATAACAATGAATTTCAAATTGCAAAGATACATGAAATGAAATATGAGAAAGTCAAGGTAATATTCTTTTAATTTTTTTAAACAGGGAAATGCTTTTTAAAGAATTTTGTTAAATAAAAGTAGTTATCCAAGTAAAGAAATACCAAAGGAAGATTTTTTTAAAAAATGGAAAGATTTGGGCACATTTGTAAACTAAAAAAAAAATAATCCACTGCAGATGGAGAAAATGATAGCATACAGAAAATAAATGATAGTAAATTCTATAACCAGATAAAAATATGAGTTCAAAGGGAGAAATACTATATGCTTATTAATAATTTTGAAATAGTATACCCTAAATTATTTATAAAATCTTGTTTTATCCCATTATTCTTCCATAAAAGTATAAGCTCATTCATAGAAGTTGATGACCTATTCACATTCCATATTATCTCTTTTACATAATAAGCCTGTAAGGCCCAAATATTTGTTGATTTGCTATATGTATTTCCATATATATTTAATAATTTGTGTAATAGTGCTTTTCGTAAACAATGAATGAGATTAGATGCTATCTGCAAAGTAAAATTTGTGCTCCTAAAAATGGGCATTTCCATTGTGTCTATCAAATAAAAGATATTCTATTTAAAAGATCTTATTTCTTAGGAGGCCTGGGTGGCTCACTCTGTTAAACGACTGCCTTTGGCGTAGGTCAGTTATGATCTTACCTTCCCAGGATAGAGCCCCATCTCAGGCTCCCTACTCAGCAGGGAGTCTGCATTCCCCCCCCCCCCCCCCCCCCCCGCTCATAATCTCTCTCTCCCTCACTCACTCTTTCTCTCCCTCAAATAAATAAATAAAATCTTTTAAAAACAAAAGATCTTATTTCTTATAACTAACCTAAAAGAATTCATAAAAAAGCTAAAGAGGGTAAAATAAAACTTCATTTAATTATGGGAAATAGTTTTTCTGTTTCCTTTACTATCTTGGTTGATGTAGATACAGTTAAGTGTCACAATGAGATGATTTAGTTCAAAAATTAACACTTTTTCTTAAGTAAACTATGAATCTGAGGTAAGACATTATTTTCACCTACTGATGTCTTCCTCTGTGATCCAAACATTTGTCTTCTCCATTTTATTTTACATGTTGAGCTTGTGTAGTTTGGGAGTGGGTGCCTAATGGGATTCATCAGTGCTTTTGGATTTTACGCATCCAAGATTATCCAGATTGTTCTTTTATTCATCTCCATCTGGTCAAGTGATTACAACCATTTCTATCCAATGTAGGTTCCACAGCAGCTGTTACCCTAACCTCTGGGCATCATTAATATAATGCATACAATAAGTAAATCATCTGCAGATTACTTCAAAGTTTAAGTAGTAATGAAATGTGGTAGCCAGAAATAAATCAAATAATTAATTCTTAATATGGACGAAAATTGCTTTATTAGTTTACAGATTTGGAAACTATATAGTCATCACTTATTTTTTATAGCTTCTATCAGGATTGAAAGTTATTTTGGTAATTGACATACATAAGCCATATATGTAAAGGTAGGGAGAACAATATGTAAAGGTAGGGGAAAAATAATACAACTTAAAGAATTATAATAAAATTGAACAAAAATGGAATTAGCAGAGTTGTCATCCACAATTACTAACCATTTATACTTGTACTTTTTTTTTTAAAGTTTGATGCAGTTTTTATTGTTTTTTCAATTATATTTTATTCTAACTCAAATTCTTAAGGTACACAATGCTGGAAAACAAATTCCTACTTTGCTCATTTCCTACCCTGTACAGAAGAAACAATGTGCTCTAACTCTGTTTCCTGCTTCCCTTTTAGTTCCAAGAGCTTTACATGTTTCTCATGTGAGTGCCTTCAATATGTTAAAATACCAAACAAATGGAGACCAGCCTTGAAGATTCCATAAGCAGACAAAACCAATTAAGTCATACAAAGCTTAATTTAGCTTATTTTGCAAGACTAACGCAAGCTGGCTCATTTCTTGCTTATGCTTCTGGAAATCACAAGCAAAACTTAAAAACTGTTTTCCCAAATTGAGATAACAACTAACCAACTCCCTATCATTTAAGAAAATTCTAATATTATAACCAATCACCGTAAAGAATAAACACACACTGCCTTCTCATGAGATAAACTGCATTATAACGATATACCTGGAGACTCTTTCCATGTTTTGGGTTGGCATGCTCTAGGTTTGCAAACTATCTTTTTGATGTGTGAGCAATAAACTTTTACTATTTACTACCTCAGTGATTCATTGGCTTTACTTCTGTTATTTCTGACTTTTTAACAAATATAAAAGACAAATGCAGGAACATGCCTGGTTTTGTGTGAATGGCCTGCAAATAGATGTGAATTCCAGTATTTGAGGTCTTTCCTAACAGCCTCTCTTGAGGGTGTTCTTCTTGGCTTTGGCATTCTGGTCAAAAGGCACTCGGGAGGGTGCAGAGGCAGCTTCACACTCGCCCCACAGTTGCGTTAGTGCACAAGAGCAGCTGCTGTGCACCCTGGGTGCTGCCTTGTTGGGTCCTAGCCACTACTCTTAAGCCTGCCTCTAAATTCCACTCAGTCTTTTTTTTTTTTTTAACATTTTATTTATTTATTCGACAGAGATAGAGACAGCCAGCGATAGAGGGAACACAAGCAGGGGGAGTGGGAGAGGAAGAAGCAGGCTCACAGTGGAAGAGCCTGATGTGGGGCTCGATCCCATAACGCTGGGACCACGCCCTGAGCCGAAGGCAGACGCCTAACCGCTGTGCCACCCAGGCGCCCCAATTCCACTCAGTCTTATCGCATTTGTCTAATGGTATTACATTTAGCTGTCTTAAATCTAAAGATCACTTACGTCTACTCAGTCTTTTAAAAGTGATAATTTTATGTGTTATGTGCATGTGTGGAAACTCTCTAAATTTTATTTATATTCTGAATGACGTAATACATAATTTTGGGAGTTATTTTCAGATTTATAGAGCAATTTGACGATTATATACTATATATATACTTTTGGAACTGTATGGGTCATTTATGCACTTAAATTTTGGATTTAAATACCATGTACTCAGGTGTCAAGCATTTCTACAATTGCATACTAGGTTTCTAACAATCTTCAGTGATATTTGTCTTGGCGAAGTGAAGCGGAGTAAGTGATTACCTGCAGAACCTTGTTGGTTGGTATACATAAGTGCTATGTATCTTTTAGGTTAAAGTGCTCCGTTTTACCTAGGTAAACTTATATGTTTCCATATAAGTTTCTCCTACCTGTTTATTCTGACAGTTTCTTTCTTTGTTTTACATTGCCTCTGTGACCACCACAAAAATCAATGTTTGGAAGAAATTTAGTGTAGGGGCGCCTGGGTGACGCAGTTGTTCAGCGTCTGCCTCCGGCTCAGGGTGTGATCCCAGCATTCTGGGATGGAGCCCCACATCGGGCTCCTCCGGTGGGAGCCTGCTTCTTCCTCTCCCACTCCCCCTGCTTATGTTTCCTCTCTCGCTGGCTGTCTCTCTCTGTCAAATAAATAAATAAAATCTTGAAAAAAAAAGAAATTTAGTGTATAAAACATCAGGAGTCAGCTTCTACACAGAACACCCATTCTTTAATTGCTTTTTAGAGATGGTACAAAACCTTGCTTATTTGTGGGTGTTTATTCAGTTTCTTTGTTCGTAAAGTAGCTGCCTAGACATGCCTAAACCAATCTTGTTAAATTTGAGAAAATTAGAAAATAACTACTTTCAATATATCTAGCCATTTATCTGACACGTACTTCCCCATTTATGTAAAAAATATCTAATTTATAATTAATCAAACGGCTTCATGGTAATTATGTATTTCCAAATTTCACTATTTTTACTTAATAATCTACCTAGTCATCAGCATTATTAAAATTAAGTGGTTAATCATCAAATATTTATCTATCTGGCTCTCTCTCACTATTAATGATCAGCAGCAATATGGTTTTACACAGACAACTGCAAACGGTAACCTAAACAAATATGACATACAGATTTCAAAATATATAGATTTTTAAATTATTATCCTTTATTATTATTTGAAAACTTGGCTAATTCTTAAACAATTTTTGATAAAATATAACTACCTAAATCTAAAAAAAAGAAAAACAAAAAAACCCGAAATGACCCAGCAATTGCAGTACTGGGTATTTACCCCAAAGATACAAATGTAGTGAAAAGAAGGGGCACATGCACCCCAATGTTCATAGCAGCAACGTCCACAACAGCCAAACTACGGAAGGAGCCGAGATGCCCTTCAACAGATGAATGGATAAAGAAGATGTGGTCCATATATACAATGGAATATTACTCATCTATCAGAAAGGATGAATACCCACCATTTGCATCAACATGGATGGAAGTGGAGGGAATTATGCTAAGTGAAATAAGTCAAGCAGAGAAAGACAATTATCATATGGTTTCACTTATGTGTGGAACATTAGGAATAGCATGGAGGAAATTAGGAGAAGGAAGGGAAAAATGAAGGGGTGGAATCAGAAGGGGAGATGAACCATGAGAGACTATGGTCTCAGGGAAACAAACTGAGGGTTTCAGAGAGTTTTCAGAGAGGTGATGGGTTAGCATGGTGATGGGTATTAAGAAGGGCACTTACTGCTATGAGGACTGGGTTTTATATGACAACAATGAAGCATGCTACACTACATCAAAAACTAATGAAGTACTGTATGGTAACTAACATAACATAATTTAAAAAAATATGAAATGTTAAATCTTCCTTTTTATACCTAACCAAAATATAGTCAAAAGTATTGGATACATTCAAGATTTATTTGAAAAAAAACTTTTTCTAAGATATCATAGGTATCTACATATGTTTATCTGTTAAATTCTTCACTTTGATAGGCTTAGCCAATTTTCACATGCATATCTTAGGAATAAAGAGAAGAAGAGAATAAGAAAAATATAGAGAAGAAATAATATAAATAATGCCATTGTTCTGAAATATTTTCATAAGCAGATATTATGTTCTACATGTGTATAACTTTTCCCAAATTTGTAATCATCATATATATAAAATACACAAATAATTTGCATTCTTATTTTAGCCATCATAAATATGTCACAAATAGTTCCACAGTGGGTACTTGTTGTGGTGGCCCTTCAATCTGACAGTTCCATTTCTGGTCTAACAATTGGTCAATGAGGAAGTGTAAACTCTCATTCATCATTTTAAGGTCATGGGAAACTTTGTAAGACACTTTCGGGTTTATTTGTATAGACAGACCACGTACCCAATTATCTTCATTTAATGGTTACTGTGCTGGTATAACATGGCAGAAATTGCATGGTTTAACAACATCTAGGAATATATGAAATCTAGGTATATAGGAAATATTTACTATTGAATTCCCAAACATTATCTCATTATCCAGATGTTGGTGCATATTGCATTTTCTCTTCCCCAAAACCTTGGCAACCTGAAGCCATATCACTTTATTATCTGAGTTTCTTATACCTCAATCCATTACAACTTCTGGGATACTAACAAATTCTGCCTTAATTAATATTGTGATTTCGGTAACCATAATAGAGAAGGCCCAGATATTCACAACTCAAAAAGTTCTTGGGGTGTCTGGGTGGCTAATTAGGGTAAGCATCTGACTTTGGCTCAGGTCACAATCTCGGAGTCCTGGGATCAAGTTGGGCTCCACACTCAGTGGGGAGTCTGTTTTTCCCTCTCCCTTTGCCCCTCCCCCTGCTTGTACTCTCTCTCCCTCTCTCTCTCAAATAAATAAACTCTCTTTAAAAATGTTCTTATCTCTTAATGTTTTTATTTTTGTGACAAGTTTCCCAAGTTTACTTAAAAAGGAAAATAGCTGAGTATTGCTTCTGTTTTTGTTTTGTTTTGTTTATAATTCTGACCAACTATCTTATACTTAGCCTAGTGAGTGTTGACTTCTGGACTTCTTGGTTCCTACCTATCTGGGAGTTAGTATATAAAGTATCTGAAAATACCCAAGAAGAGCTACTTATTAATATTAAAATATTTTAAGATCTAGGTAGATTATTTTACTTCCATGATTGATTATTAAATCTGGCCTATTTGGTCTTTCTTTAAAGACTACTCATCAAGAAGAACCGTTCAAAAATGATTAAAACTCACTTAGATTACCTGGATTACAAGCCACCTGGAGACAGAACTATCTATCCCCTTCTATTAATGGGGAGAGTTGCACCCACACCCATTTTCTGCAGAAATGGTCTCCCAGTCTTTGCCCCTCTCCAAATCACACACAAAAAAAGACTTACAGAAATTCTCACACACTTCATTATCACCTTAGAGTGTTTGGGAGCTGGCTTTGTCAAATTATCCCTGGAAAGAGCTGACCTTTGAAGCCATACAAACTAGCACTTCAATAATCTGTATTCCCACTTACAAGATTGCTTTTGTACTTACTGTATAAAATGGGAGAGGGAGGCAATATACCTCTCCCCTTGAATACAAATCCATTGTGTGAGTTAATAGAGGTCTCTGGCTCTTCTGCGGAAACAATGATAAATTGAGCAACACGTGGCTTCTCTTTTCTTTTCTTTTTTTTTTTTTTCTTCAGCATGCCTTCTCTTTTCTTACTATAAATTTGGCCTGTAAGTTTTCACAGTTAAACCTATTACTTAATTCACACCATATGATAGAAATTGACCGAAGCACTATTATCTGATAGGTGTAACCACAAAGAAACTCAAATTGTGTAATGTTGTACATTCTTTCTCATGACTGCCATATTCCTTCACACCTATCTTGTTCCTTTTTAATTCCTCAGATACTCAATGTGTATAAATGTTTCACAAATTTGGATCCTTTCGTCATTAATTCTGTTGCTTCAAGAGGTCATACATACACTTACTTAAGAAAACCCAACCTAGGGGTGCCTGGGTGGCACAGCGGTTAAGTGTCTGCCTTTGGCTCAGGGCGTGATCCTGGCGTTATGATCATAGCTCCTCCGCTATGAGCCTGCTTCTTCCTCTCCCACTCCCCGTGCTTGTGTTCCCCCTCTCGCTGGCTGTCTCTATCTCTGTCAAATAAATAAATAAATAAATAAAGAAAGAAAGAAAACCCAACCTATTCAATCTCATAATTATGTGGGTTTTTTTTCCTTGAATATATTTCACATCCATTAGTCCTAAGAGTTTAATGTTCACTGAAAAGGAGTCATTTCCGTATTTTTATTTGACTTCTTTACTCCTTTTTTTCTTTTGAATTGCAGAATCATTAAAGTCATCTCTCTCCCCCTCTTCTTCCTTCTCATCTTTCTTCCCTCCCCCCCTCTCTTTCTCTCTCTCTGTTTTGCATTCTGGGACTTATCAGAGAAATTTGAATTTCACACAGTTTGTTCTAGCAGTGATATTGTATCAAAGTTTAGAGATTTACTTCAAGAGTTCTTTCTTTCTGTCTCTGTCCGCAGTCTCACCACCCCATTTCAATGTTTTCACTACACATATTAGGACAAATTTTACTTAGAAACTATACATTGTTTTCTCTTTTTCCATTTATCCCTTCCAGTTCACATGCTACTATAAAAGTAGAGTTGAATCTCAGCTTCCCTAGAGTGGTCTGTGGTCTGCGTCTTATGTTGCTTGGTTTCAAGTATTAAGCTAAAGTTCAAAAGCTGGAGGAATCCCGTCTACTTTAGTGCTATTTCTGAGTCTTCAGGCTGTATTTGGAGCCAAATGCAAATTTGGAACCCAATACAATCCCCACATATATTTCCATTCATTGATAATGATTTGGAACTGGAATCACATTGGTCTCATTTACATTTACTGAATCATGGGGCAAGAAGTTTAGGAAAAAGAGTTTGGAGCTCAGTTTAGATTTTAAGACTATCAAAATTCTGTCTCCTTATTCTGGAAATGATTAGAAATTTCTTCTAAGAATGGATTATACTTGATTATTTTTTTAAAAAAGATTTTATTTATTTATTTGAGAGAGAGTGAGTGAGAGAAAGAGAGAAGGAGCAGGGGGAGGGGCAGAGGGAGAGGGAAAAGCAGACTCCCCACAGGCTCCATTCCAGGACCCTGGGATCATGACCTGAGCCAAAGATAGATGCTTAACTGAATGAGCCACATGGGTGCTACAGATTATACGTGATTCTTATTTCAATTGAGATTGTCTTTGTAGTTTCTTTCATGGTTCTCAATAAATCATACTACTATACCTAATCAGATCCCTTAAACCTAGATACTAGACCTAGGACTTGTTTTAATTAACAAGATGAAACAGAAGTAAAGTTGTGTTAATTCCAGTGACCTAAACCCTAAAGGCATCCACTTTGAACTCTTGAAATTCCTAGTTGCCATTTGAAAGTTAGACTAACTTGCTGAACAGATCAGGCAAAGAGAACAGCTTAAACATTCCAGTTTCTTAGCTGAACACAGAACTCAGTAGAATTTCAGTTCAATTCACATACATAAGTAACATTAGCAGAAATACCATAAAAACCATCTAGCTGAGCACAGTCCAGATAGCAGGCTTGTGAGCAAAGGAAGTGGTTATTGTTTAAAATCAAAAAGTTTTAAAGTAGTTTCTTACTAAGCAACAGATAATTAAAAGATGCATAATTTTGAAAGTATTATTTGAATAATTTGATAGGTTATTTGCTTCAAATGCATAAATTGGAAAAATAGTGAGGTACAATTTTACACAAAGGGAGACACTGCAATGCTAATTTTAAATATTATAATGTACTGCCACCTACTGGAGCATGATTAATCAATTCGATTCCTTTACTGACTGTTAATATTGTTATATACTCATGACATTTTGATGACTAGAGAACCAACAGTCATGTTTTTGGAGCTAAAAGGAAACTTTTTTTCAAATGTTTCAGAGTAAATGTCAGAAAAAATAATAATCTCTCTCTCAGTTTCATTCTAGACACACACACATTCACACGTCTATCATTTCTGTAGTGGTTATGGGAATAAAAAAATAATGCCCAGTTTATGGCATGATTACTATGAACAAAGATTTTCCAAACTTTTTAATCAAGAGAAACAAAATACATTTACATAACAAAGAAAAACAGTGAAATAAAATATCTAATTAAATGTTATAAAAGTCTTATAAAATATTGTAAAAGTCAGTAATATAGTATTTAATGTTAAATTTTGGATTGAGACAAGAGTGAATCTTATGTCGCTATGTAATTGATATATCATCATGTAAAATTATTCTACAAGCTTCAATTTCCTTTAAGGTATTACCTGAATAATTAGGTAATACCATTAATTTGTTATGAGGATTAAATATAATAATGACCATAAATAGTTCATACAGCATTATTTATACAGTGGTTAGCAATATTATTGTTTTTATTACTATATTCTTGACTAAAAATTTCATAGAAGTTTGAAGACGATACTCGAATGTGATCTGTAGTAGCTAAACAAGGAATTTGAACTAGGCTTTGAAAGATGGAAATAATTTGGATGGGTAGTGATTAGGCATTGATATGTTACGACATTTACATTTTCATGCATTTAATGAATGCAATATTGAGGACTTGGGAGGAGTTTTATCTTCTCTCCTGAAACTAGCTGAATAATTTAGCAGAAACAAGCTGGTGAATTTTGTAGAGCTAGGACTTACAGCTGGCTTGGTACTTCCCATGCACTTGCAAGAGAAGAGAAAATGAAGCATTTATATTTCTGAAAACAGGAATTTAGGAGACACAAAATGAAACATTGCTTTTAAATAGAAAGAGTTACTGCATTCTGCTGATAGGAAAATACATATAGTGTCTTATTTCTCTTAGGCTGCTATAACGAATTACCATAAACTACTTTCTCATAAACAATAGAAATTTATTTCTCACAGTTCTGGAGACTGGGATGTCCAAAATCAAGGAACAGCAGACTCCACGTCTGGTGAGGGCCCACTTCCTGGCTCATAGATGGCTGTTTTCTCCCTGTGTCCACATAGGACAGAAGGGGCAAGTGAACCAACTCTGTAGGCTCTCATATTTTATAAGGGCTAATCCCATTCATGAGGGCCACACCCTCCTGACCCAGTCACTTCCCCAAAGGCTCCATATTCAAATACCATTACACTGGGGATATGGTTTCAAGATACGAATTTTGAAGGTCACAAAACTTGTCTATAGCATATGGTGCCCCCAATTTAATAAAAGAAAAATATCCACCCAGAGAGGGAAAGAAAGCTTCACATTAACAGTGAAGTCAAAGATGTAAGAAGATGGAAAAGGAACTAGCAGTGAGATTGGTATCAAAAACTTTCAATCCAAAGGTCAGAATCTTTAGAACCAAAAATGAAGATACCATAGGTGTGGCAAGTATACCAGCTTTGTAATTTTACAGGTCTAGGTTCAAAGTAAGACTTTTATATTGAATAGTGGTGTGCTATTTGATCTTGGATAAATTATCTTATCTTTTTAGGCTTTAAATTTTTCATGTCATTTGTTATAACTTAATCAATCAAATACCATCAGATATAAGCCTGTTGTCTGACAATATCAGATTTATTGACTTGGTGCAGTGAGGGTGGAAATTCCAGAGAAATGTCTTTAAATTTGCTGTGGATTCCTTGTGATTCTGGTGGGGCTATCAATCACATAGTCTTTCTCTCCCTATTAAAGTGGTGGGCACCTCACCCTGGCCATCCATTTGTGTTCTTTTCAGGAATAGGAACAGACTCTGGATTGGAGAGTGCTGCTTTCTGTTTTCTGAGATACTAGGATATGAAGATCATTTAAACCTGGAGATTAAGTGCCCAACCTTATATCACATGGAGAAAAAAGTTGCTAAAAATGGAAACAATACAGAAGAGATAAGAGCCAAGACAGGAAAAGATAATCAGCTAGGCATAAAGGGAGGCTCATCTCTTAGTTTTGTAGCTATAAAAGGCAATCTATTCCTTTCTTTTTTTTTCTTAAACTAGTTTAAGTTGAGATTTTCAAGAGACTGAAAATAACTATTTTCATGAAGAAGATACATTTAAGCACCTCTGAGAAAAATAAAAGGGGTAAAATCACTTCATGTTGAAATAGAAGTAGCTTTGGATAATAGAATTATAGTAAATGTGGACTGTAGTAGATGTGTTGTATGTATGGAAGATAAAGTCAGGAATATAAATTAGGGAAAGATCCTGAAGGATTAGAGGGTTTGGACTTTATTCCATAATCAGTGGATGATATTAAAGTTTTTGAAGATATATTTTGTCTCCAAAAGAAACTGAACATCTAGATAGAATAAGTAGCTGCACTTATGACTAAATACTAGGAAATGCCGAGAGCAAGAGACAACAATTAGGACATTGATCAAGATACCTGTTTATTTGTATTGAAAGGTACAATTATTTTGGTTTTTAAATAACTTGGTAGAGGTTGTTAAAACCTTTTGCTGCTCTTAAGTGTATGAAAATGTGTTTCAATTTTCACAAATATATTTGACACATTTTTCTTGTCACTGTGGGGAGACAGGCTTGAGTAACACTTTAAATATCCCATATTACCAACATAAAGGACTCTCTTAATTTTATGTATTATCAGTCTTGGTCTTAGAGGAGGATTATACTTTCATATTTTGTTACTTTTTTTTCTCTTCAAGTAACAGGATTCAGTTATTAGCTACTATGGGTTCATATTCAAAGCTGACATCATGGTGACTTCCATCCCCATATATGGGTATAGTAAACTGACTTTTAATTGTTAATAGTGAGTTGCTTTCCCTAATGTAAATCTTGTTATGGATATCTGTTCCTCCTAAATTCTGTGATAGAGAATATATAATCAATAAGTAAGTGAAATACAGTGAAAATAATTTTCAGTTAAAAAATGAGATAACCTGAAACAGAAACAGACTCTGAATTTTTAAGCCCATAAATCATTTTTGTCAATTTCTGTCCATATTCCCTAAACCTCATTAAAAATAATTACTTACATGTAGTCTAGGTTTCTGTCTGAAATGTAGTCAAGAAACTTGTGTCAGGGCTCCTCAGACAACCCCCAGATCTGGAGACTTGCCAGAAAGACTCACAGAACCCAGTATATAATCATACATATGGCTAATATTTATTACAGTGAACAAATTCATGGTAACAGAAGTAAGGGGAAAAAGCACATGAGTGAAGTTCAGAGGAAACCAGCTTCTGAGACTCCTATTCCATAGAGTGACCAGGACATGCTTAATGCTTCCAGCAACAAATTGTGCCAATAGGCAAATGTTGTCCAACTGGGAAGCCCATTTGAGGGTTTTTTTGGTGGCTGGTCATGTATCGAAATTCCAGACTTCTGAAAGGATAGCAAGTGTTCTGCATAAATCACTTCCCCCCCCAACAAACCTTTGAACCACAATGATCTGCTCATATTTATAGAAACTTGCATTTCAGTGTAGGAAACTGATAACCAGCCAAGTTCCCAGACACCAGTCAAGGACCAATCTTGTTAGGAGGTCTTCTAAAAACAGCTTTCTTGAACCTGCTGTGTTACCAGGTTTTCTGCATTACCCTCTTGTGCTTTTCTGGTGAAAGATACTACAAATGTAGCCAAGTGTGAAATAGGGGATTAGGAATAATGGGTAATATGGTCTTGAATACTAACATCATTAATAATTCATGGTATAAACACTAAATAAAGTGATAATTATTCATTGTCTTCATAATGGATAAATAATAGAGCCCTCACAAAAACAGTCTTTAACTCTGCATTTCTAGATTTAATCTGGACTGGTAATAAACTAAAATTGAATTATTATACCAGTGGTAGTTAACTATGGCTATGTTTAAGAATTATTGAGGGCATGTTTAACTATGCCTCCTGGGGGGCATCTGGGTGGCTCAGTTGGTTCAGCATCTGCCTTCAGCTCAGGTCATGATCCCAGGGTTCTGAGATCCAGCCCTATGTTAGGCTCCCAGGCTCAGGAGGGAGTCTGCTTCTCTCTCTTCCCACTTGTGCTTTCTCTCTCATTCTCTCTCTCTCTCAAATAAATAAATAAAATAAAATAAAAAAAGGATGCCTCCTGGGTACCTCTCTAGTTTGGGGGTCCAGACATCAGTATTTTTTTGAACTTCCCAGTTAATTATAATGTGCTGCCAATATTGAAAACTGCAGCTATAAAGAGATTAGATAGATATTAATAACTGGGTTTTAGGAGGCAAAATTACTGAGGTTTGGGTGTGGAGTTGATAAAAGCTAATTAGAATATTGCTTCCCTATGGGACAACTTTCCTAAGAACCCCCATAGAAGAGCTTGCTGTAAGGGTTCAAAGCTTCTAAAGAAGTCTTAATCGCTCACTAACACCTTATTAAGCAGTTCTGTCTGTTCTTTTGAAGTGTTTTCAGAGAAATTAGTGATGTTTTCCAAGAAGTGAATTCTCACCATAGGAACTAACTATATTAAGGAGACTGAAAATTTATAATTAGTAAATTTGCAATTGCTGGAAAATATAAGTCTAATCCCAATATGAATCCAATTACGTTAGTAATGTTTATTGGCTGTTTACAGTAGATCCCCCTTATCCATAGCAAGTATGTTCCAAGACCCCAGTGGACACCTGAAACCATAGTTTGTACCGAATCCTATATATATCTGTGGGGTTTTTCAATAAAAACATACCTATGATAGAGTTTAATATAAAAATCAAGCACAGGAGATTAACAATGATAACTAATAAGAAAGTAGAACAATTATAATAATATACTGTAATAAAAGTTATGCAAATGTGGCCTATCTCTCAAAAGATCTTACTGAACTATATTCACTCTTCTTATGGTGATATGAGATGATTAAATGCTTAAGTGATAAGATGAAGTGAGATAAATGATGTAGGCACTGTGACATAGCATTAGGCTAATATTGACCAGACAATACTTCAGAGGGAGGACCATTTGCACAGGTGACCTTGGATAACTGATATTGTAGAATGCAAAATCACAGATGAGGGTGAACTGCTGTATTTTGCTCAGGCATTAGGTGAGGTATCTGATGCCAACATTAAAAAAACAATGGTTCCCATTCTTAATGTGCTTACAGACTAGTTCTAGATATCTTGTTGGGCCATTGTCATCCTATGGAGCCCACACTCATTATCAAGACTTCACCTGCTTCCTTTTTTAGTAGTTTAATATGGTTTTATCTGACTTTCCCTCGAAAAGGAGGTTATTTTCAATTAGTATTTCATTCAGTTTTTCCTCTTAATAGGATCAAAGTAAAAGGAATGCTCATTTTAATCCTTAGGACCTCCATCATCAGTTCCGAAAAATTAAATTCTAAATGCTGTGGAACAGATTTGATAAGGTGACCACTAATTCAATTTTGTAAATGATTATTCTGATTTTGATGATTTTTTCTTGATTAAATGGAAAGCTGTGAGCTTAATATTCAACCAAAATAGCTTCCTAATTAGAGAATTTTTTTTAATTTGAAAATATTTTTACTTCCTTTTTTCTTTTACCTTCAATCACTCCTTAACTCCCCAAACGAGGCTAAAGGAAACCAAAGGAAAAGAAATATATTAATCATCCTTTCTTTGCTCTCATCAGACTTCATCACGACCACTTTCCTCCCTGAAGAAAGGAAGCAACTTTCCAAACCTAAATCTTGAAATCATTACATTTTACACTCTTAAGTATATAGAAAATAATTATCTGGGCACTTGTTAAGAAATGAAACATAACGTATTATAAATCAAGTTTATTAGGTTCTGTACAAATATGCACTGCTTCTCACTTTTCTCATTAACATCATTTTTACTATTTCCTATTTATTTTTGGAAAATTTGATTTATAAAATATTTTTGACAACTATTTTACTTTCTACACATTTTCGATCATCAAGTCAGTTAATTTTTTCTGGAATGTATCTATCCCTTTGCCTCTTTTTTTTTTTTTAAATCCATATCTCCTATAATTTTCATTCTCTCCACAATAACTATAGTATCTTAGATAGACATATCAACTCTTTCATCATCTTTATCATAACCAACATACACATTTCTATCATAATAATATTAAATATGATTACAATGTTATTTCATATGAATAATAATAATCAATATGATGCCAACTGATGCTAAGGAAGATTATAGAATGAAACATTTTATACCAATTTACCAAAGTGTTGAATTTATAAAGTCAAAAATATTCAGACTATCATGATACTTACAAATGCCTCATTAAGCAGCCAAACATCTACAATTTTATTCTTTTCTATTACTTAAGTGACTAGGATCATATTTTGCTCTATTATATCACAAGATATCTGTGAGATCCAGTATGGATACCATATAACCTATAGCTTAAAACTTATTAATGGACATGTGGTGCCTGGGTGGCTCAATCACTTAAGTGTCCAACTTTTGGTTTCACCCCAGGTCATGATCTCATGGGTTGTGAGATAGAGCCCCTCGTTGGGCTCTGGGCTCAGTGCAGAGTCTGCTTGAAGATTCTCTCCCTCTGCCCCTCCTGCAACTGATGCACATGCTCTCTCTCTCTGAAACAAATAAACAGGGACACCTGGGTGGCTCAATTGGTTAAGCATCTGCCTTCAGCTCAGGTCATGATACCAGGGTCCTGGGATCGAGTCCCACATCTGGCTCCTTGCTCAGCGGGGAGCCTGCTTCTCCCTCTGCCTGACATTCCCACTGCTTGTGCTCTCTCTCTGATAAATAAATAAAATCTTCTAAAAATAAATAAATAAATCTTTAAAAATAATCTTATTAATGGAAGCATTTCATCAGTCCTTTGACTTGTCAGAAGGGTAGCACTGATGAAATGAAAAAATACACTGTGGAGATAAAAGAAATCTTGATTTAATGCTGTCTTTTTTTTTTTTTTAGACCAGAACCATGATTAAGTGTAGTTTCTCATCTGTGAATTTGAGCTAACATTGAATTTAAAAATAAAAAAGTGTCTATATATTTTTCAGTAAAAATATTAGCCATTGTTTTTGTACAAATATTTCAACCTCACTTCTTATTTTAGCCCAAGCCACCATCTCTATTCAACCAACCAAGCCTTTAAATCATCCAGCACACACCATTTGTTGAACTAATGTGCAGAAAATACCACAAAAAATTATAAAGTGATCTTCAAAGTATTTTTGTGGTCACAATAGCTATGTTTCTGTTTTTGGCACATATGAAACATGACTGGTCTTTCTTCCTATTCTTTAAAAACATGGCTCTCAATAATTCATTACTTAATCTAAAACTCAATCCCATCAATGTAATTATATATGTAGATTTTATATATATTTACATACACATACATAAATGAATATATAAAAAACTCCTCTTTGATTAAAATTGTAAGTTAGAAAAAAATCCTGACAATTAAAGAGAATAAATTACCAGAATCCGAAATGGTTTTATGAAAGCTTGATGCATGTACAAGTCACTTAGCAAGTCAGTGAGTCTGGTCAATCATGATAACTATGTGGCTTCATTGATTGCATTTAGTACATGGAATCACATTATTATAATAAAGACCGCATGAAGTACATGAGAAAACTCATAATCATTTACATTTTAGTGCAACTGAAAAACTTGGGAAAAAATGCCAGAGATCTACTATTCTGTTTAAATCTAAAGTAATACTCAATGAATTAATTCATATACCTAAAATTTCTTTTATACCTGCTTTTTAAAAGAATTAGAATATATGCTGCTTGACATCAAATCCCACAGCATTTGGTTTCTTATTTAAATAACTCCAGTTTCTGAGTAGGTCTAATAAATGTTGATTGAATAATCTGCTGATTATATAAGCCACTATTTCTAGTGGAGAGATTGTATATGTCATATAAAAACAAATGATTTGTAATTCAAATGAAAGACACCAATTGGTATATGTAAGGAAGAATCTGGAACAATTTATGTTATATACTGCGTTATACCAATTTCTAAATTATCGAATATTTAAAGTCAAAACATATTCAGAATATCATAAAACATATAATGCTGCACTAAAGACATATATGCCAATAGTTTTATTATATTATTTAAATGATTGAGGTTATTTTTTTACCCTAAAACATGAAGTAAATATTTATCTTTTGCGTTTATGGTAGAATTATCGTTTTGGAGATCTCATCATTTATTCAGAAAATAAACTTTGCATCAGTACAGGATATGAAATGCTATATACAATATTAAAAAAGATAAAATAAAGATAACAAAAATAATGTAGCTTTGGAATATTTTTGTTCTCTCCAAATGTTTTCCTCTAGTTAGCATGTTGGGTCTCTCTTAGAAAATAAGCTTTTAGAATTCTATAGAAACTATACTAAGTCATCTAATAGCTTTATTTTCATTATTTTGAAATATACCATTTGGGATGTACATTTGCTATATATTTTTTAAACCAGTAAGCTATAATAAAATGCAATGAATTATTGATAGAATTGAAATATAAAATATTTCAATTTTAAGTGAGAAAAGAATCTAATGACCATAAAGTGTAACGCAGAGCCAAAAGTCATGGCAGATGTAGAAAATGGCCTAGGGTTAACATTCATTAGAAAACTATTTTTATCTATTCTGCTTTATTTCCTAGCTAAATACAAAATTTAACCTTAATGATTCCTTGTTAACGTGTATGGAGAGCCTTGAAGAAGAAAAGTATTACATCAGAACCCGGTCTTACTTATCATTGCATATAACAAGATTTCAGCAACATAGATTAACTCTCACTTTACAAATGACATTTCTGATTGTAGCCAAAGTAAATGTGTCTTCTTCTTTCGAATCTCACATACTTGTCTATTTAGCAGTAATTTATTTGACTCTCTTTGGTATTTTCAAAGATAGATTATTTTTGCATCTTTTAAAAGTGACATTTGTTTCCTGGAAAAGGCATTTATAATTGATTAATGTTCTAATTAAATCCAATAAAATTAATTGTCCATTAAAATATTTGACACTATATATTATTTTTTGATATAAATTATTTTGTTTTTCTGAGCTTAAGTAGTTTGAGAAGCTCCTTTTTCCCTGTAGGATATTGAGAATACTTGACAAAAAATGGCTAGTCCCTAAACTTGCCCTGCATTTGCACCACTTCACTCAGATGCACACTTACTTGCTTCCCAGTTGACCTAAGTAACTCACTCTGAATACTTATTTATTTATATATCAGAGGTAAGGGTTGCTCCTCTCTCAAAGCCTTTTGCAAACTGGCATCTATAATGAATTTTTGTACTTGCATTCCTTTGTCTTTTAAAGATTAATCAAATTCTTTCCTGTTTATTTGCTTATTTCTGTCTCTATTGATTGACTTTCCTTTTAATAGGAGTGTCCTTCCATACTTGCCAATTGCCTGTCGGTGATCAACTTCATGTGGCGTGACTTCTGCAGCTCTGCTTTTTCTATTTTTAGTTTTCTGCTTTTTAGTTTTCCTAACCTGACTGTGTCTAACTTCTACCCCTCACGGAGGTAAGACCAAATTACCCTGTTCCATAATTTTCATCATATCCACTACTGACAGTCATCTGGAATCAATACACACTATTTAGAACAACCAAAATTGTGCACAATGTTAACTACAGATGGAGCCGAATGAACAGAAATAACATGATTTTAATGAAATTTTCCACAATTATCATAATAAAATGCCTAACATTTTCGAACATTGAAATGAAACAAATTTACAATGATACATGGAAATGTAGTGAATACCAAACAAACAATTATCAAGTGTTTATTATAAAATATGTGGGGTGCTGGGGTGCGTAGGTGGCTCAGTCAGTTAAGCATCTGACTCTTGATTTTGGCTCAGGTCTTGATCTCAGAGTTGTGAGATCAAACCCTGCGTTGGGCTCCATACTCAGGGGAAAATCTGTTTCTCTCCCTATCCCTCTGCCTCTCTCCATGCTCATATTCTCTCCTTCCAAAATAAATAAATAAATCTTTAAAAAAATATATGTGGCGTGCTGAAGAAGTGGGTCTAAGAAAAAAAAAAATTAACCCTGAAATATTATAGTAGATTCAGACAGGCAGAAGTACTAAATAATATCTAGACTGCAATAAATTATAAAATCATAAACAGATAATTGTAAAATAAAAAGAAATATTATTTCTAATTTGTTTACCATTACATATCCATTAGGATATACGTGAGAAAGAAAGAAAGAAAGAAAGAAAGAAAGAAAGAAAGAAAGAAAGAAAAGTGTTGGAGAGGATATTGAGAAATTAGAACTCTCTTAACACTGCTAGTGGGAATGTGAAATGGTGCAGCCGTTGTGGAAAACAGTATGACAGTTCCTCAAAAAATCAACCACAGAATTACCAAATGATCCAGCAATTCCAATTCTGTTTATATTCAAAAAGAATTGAAAGCAGGGACACAAACAGATATTTGTATATCAAAGCAGGATTACTCACAATAGCCAAAAGGTGGAAACAACCCCAGGGTCCATCAACAGATGAATAGATAAACCAAACAAAATGTGGCATACACATAAATATTATTCAGCCTTAAAAAGGAATGAAATTCTCATACATGTTTCAACATGTATGAACCTTGAAAACATTATGCTAAGGGAAATAAATTAGAAAAAAATAACAAATATTGTATGATTTCACTTACATGAGGTCCCTACAATACTCAAATTCATAGAGATGTAAGGTAGAATGGTGGTTAGCAGAGGATGGAGAAGGAAGAGTGGAGAGTTTTTGTTTAATGGGTAAAGAGTTTCAGCTTGGGATGTTGAAGAAGATAGTGATGATGGTTGCACAACAATGTGAATGCACTTATTGCCAATGAATTACACACTGAAAAATAGTTGAAATGGTAAATTTTATTACTTGTATTTTAACACACACCCAGAAAATACAAAAGAAGAAGAAAGAGGAAGAGGAGGATGTGTGCAGGATATCAGATAGTGATGTGTGTAAGATATGAGCTCACATGGAGAACAGAGATGACTGGAGAAGAGAATTTGGGGCAGAAAGAAAATAGCTGAGCAAAAGCTCAGACTTTTGAAGTCCAGGGAACAACAGAATTTTCGGTGTGGCTGGAGTATAAGATCTACACATGGATGTGAACTAAACTCTGCAAGAAATGTTGAAGCCAGGTAAGTATATCCTGAATGTCTAAGTGTTTGGGCATTATGTATTATATACTAAAAAGAGTGGGTGGCTATTTGCAGACACTGCAAAAATAACAAAGACAGATCCAACTGAAAAAAGAAAAAAAAGTGTAATAAAATATATAACAGGATTGATTGATTAAGACATTGTTTATTCCTCAAGAACATAGGAACAATGATAGAGAAAATTTGGGACTGAATCTTAAGATGAATCTGGCAAAGAGTTACAGACAGCTTCATAAGTTCTGTTCTTTAGTCCTAATTAATCAGTTAGATTAAATTCAGAAGTATTTATTGAGCAGACTAGCTGGCACATAAAATGTGCTCAATACGGATATAAATATATAAGTATGTAACAGTAAGTCTGACAAGTAGATTCACATCTTTCACAGAGTATATTGCTGTACACAGACTCCAAATAGAAGTATCCATCCCTGAGATTGCATACATCATCCACCAGCATGTAAAAAGAATATATGGGAACACTTACTTAAATAGGTATAATTTTTTGTAATTCATATTTTCCTGAGTGAGTTTTATAATTAAATAATGTTTATGTATTTATACATATTTGTGAATAAATATACATATGATGAGTTTATATACTAAAGTTGTTAAATACACTAATAAAAATTTCTCAGACAACTGCTTTCCCATTTCTTTCAAGTGCTAGAATTTATTCAGCTTTATTCTTGAGCCTGAGGCCAAGAACAGATAAATACAGGGACAAAAAGGAATAAGCATCTCCCTGCCCAGCAATCTTCTTCCATGACTCAAGATATGCAGACATTTGATGAAAGGAAAATATTTCCTAGTCCAGGAGAATGAAAAATAATTTTTTAAAGTGTTTTAGAAGCTTATATCATAGGACATGTTCTCTTCTCCAGTATATAATAAAAAATATATGTCATATAGCGTGGCTATCCTCAAGAAATGTGCTACTTTTAGAAAATATCATTTTATCTGGTATTTACTGAATTTGCCAATAAGTTTTAAAGAGCAAAGAATAAATGGACAGTTATTTAATTTGACATATCATCTCCTCAAAAAACCTCTCCAGATATATTATATATTATTTTAAAACCACAAATAAAAATTAACCAATATAAATATATTTTTGATGACAATATATTATTTATTTTAAAGAATAAGGATTAAGTTGGCTAATGCTAAAGTTGATACTTTATGAATCTAGGATGAATAAAGAGGTTATAAATAGATATATGGATAGATGTATAGATGCAGCTATCGAACTATAATGCTAAAAGCATTCAATATCTAGCAAAGATATGTCAGTTATTTTCACTATATTGATTGATATTTTATCTTTTAATGTTATTTTGCATTGAATTTTATATATATAAGAAGCTTTAACAATCTGCAAATATAACTTTTTTATTTTACAAATGGTTCAACTGACATCTGAATAATTTGTATATACTTGTGTAACTTGTGCATATAGCTATCAAGTATAAAAATAAATGGTTGAATTTTGTCTTCTTGAGTATTGCTTTTGCTATTTCTTAATAACTATATTATAAATATAATTCATTTACTCTTAACAGGTACATCCTGTTGCATCTAATACTTGTTAAGGTTAAGTGATCTGAGTATTCCTTTCCCTCAATCAGTGCTTTTCACTGAATTCTTATTACTCAAATAATTACACTATGCGAATATTTATGGGTACTAGTATATGAATCTCACTAAAACGTCTAAATAGTGTAAGTTCACTTTATTTTGCAAGCTATAAAGTTACAAAACAAACCAATAAAAATTATATCTTTCCCATGATGCCTTTTTGAGTACAAATTAAGGAATTTTTATTCTTATAGTAAAAGTTAGGACACATATATTCTTATAATAAAAAATCTATTAATATTTTAGTATATTCTAAATATATTAAGCAATGTTAACTGAAAACTGTTGAATGAATAAGAATTTTTTCTTCCTCTATGCTATACTTCAAGCTAACATTTTATCTACATAATATACAATTGTATTAGCAGCCATGTTATTCCCTATTATTTACTTTTCGTCTAATTTTACTATGTTCTAATGTAAATCAAATTAAACTAGTGCTTACCCACTGGCTTAATAACTATCTCAGCAATCCTGGCAGTATATAGGGGGAACCACAAAGGAAAAAGAAAATTATTTGTAGACTACAATGGGAATCATATCTTCTCTTACCCCTAAAGAACTACATGTATTATGTAATTCAAACCTTTCAGAATACAGATGAGCAAACTAAAGTTTGTGGTGGCTAGTGACTTCCTTGCATTAGAAAGTGTTAGGAGAAATATTACAACCCAATCCTCTGGCTTTTTGTTCAATGCTTTAAAATACCAAACTTGGCAGAAAGTATTTTCCAAATTTGGCTACCATCACAGTGTCTCCTGCACAATATACTCTCTACTCTGCTCTCCTCATCAAAATCTGGAGTCTAATCCTTTCTTATTATATCTCTGCTGGCCTCACGACTGCTTGTAACCAAAAGAGTAACCAAAAGAGTATGGCATGATTTCAGAGGCTGGGCCAGAAAAGTGCATGTGGTAGCCTCTGGCTCTCTTGGAACAACTCTGGTTATCACAACACCCCCTTTCATGGCATTTCCACTCAGATACTGATGCCATGTTGGAAGGAGCCAAACTCACATGAAGAGGGCTCTGTAGATGCTCTGAACAGTCCCAGCTATTTCAAACCTTTGGCTGATCCAGCCTAGGTACTAAGTATCAAGGAAGAGGGTATCTGGGAATTAAATCTTCTAGAACAAATTGTTCCAGCTCTCAGGCATTCATATCTTCAAAGACAAGATGTTGACCATTGTGGGACAGAGATAAACCATCACCACTGAGCCTTTTATGAATTCTGTCCAACAGAATATGAAGCATAATAAAGCTTTTGTGATTTTATCACTGACTTTTGGAGTGATTATTATGCAGCAATAGTAACTGAAATATTACTTGAAAGAATACACATGTTGGATGTGAAAGATGGAGCAGAACACCAAGACTTCAACTTTCAGGACACATTTTATATATAGTGAAAACCTGAAGTGATGTTCTGGGTGATATAAACAGTAATTCCCCATCATCCCACTTCTTTTTTTTTTTTTTTTTTTTTTGGAGGGAGAGAGAGTACACATGCATGCATGAGTTGGGGAGGGGGGCAGAGGGAGTTGGAGGGAGAGAAACTTAAGCAGGCTCCATGCCCAGTGTGGAGCCAGATGCAGAGCAATCCCATGACCCTGAGATCATGACCTGAATGGAAACCAAGAGTCTGATGCTTAACTGATTGTGCCACCCAGGCCCCCTGCATAATTATCTTCATTTCCCCCTGAATTATATCTAGGAAACTTATCTATTGAGTATAGAATATAATTCAATTACCCACATATTGAAGAATTAGGTATCTAAAGAGAGGTTTTTATTCACCAAGTTTTATTTGCCAAGTACTCTATGGGAGTACATAAGATAAGTAGTTAACCAGTTAAAGCAGATTTGTAGACACAGGAAAGACTTCCCAAACAGCTGAGTGTGGTCAGGAAGAATGAACTTCACAGAGCCTTGCACTGAAATAACATGGCGGTACAAGCTAGAATTTACTCTCTTCCTTAGGTTTGTTTCATAGTAGATCAGGTATATATGTGTGTCACAAATATATATACATATACTTTCTATCCTGTTTAGGGTCTCATGTGACTGCAATCCAGGTATGCATGTGGGCCAGAGTCTTATCAAAGGTTCAAGTGGGGAGAAATCTGCTTGTAAAATCAGGTTATGGGCAGAATTCATCTCCTTGTGGCTTGAGGACTAAGAGCCCCATGTTCTTTTTGGCTGTCAGCCAGCAGTTGACTCGCAATCTTTGTCACATGGACATTTGTGACATACACTCACCTTTGCCATATAACATAACTTAATCACTGGATTGACATCCTATCACATTTCCCATATTTTGTTAGCTTAGAATCAAGTAATAGGTCCTGCCCATACTCACTCTGAGAAGGACCTTCACAAGACATGCCTCCTTGGTGGGTTCGCTCTAGGGTTTCTCCACCAAAAATGCCTTTTGAAAAATGTTTTCAGTCACATAAAAAACATGATTACAGACACAGAAGCCTATAGTGCCTACTTTCAAAAGTAGAGGCACTTGAGTTTATGCCAAGAATCCAAAGATTTTTTTTCTCTTCATCTTTTCTTAAACAAGTGAATATTTGATTATTAACATTATCTAATATGTGACTGTTCCTCATGTGCAGATATCCTAAATCACAATAACCCAATGCAGCATGTTTTACTGTCATAATTTTATATATGAAGAAAATTAGGCATGAGATACTACCAACTTAAACTCACATAGTTAAGAAGGAAATTGAGATTTAAAGAAAGGACATCTTTCCACAATTCCTCATTGCTTATTCTGTTTTTTTAAGCTTTTATTTAAATTCCAGTTAGTTAACATACGGTGTAATATTAGCTTTGGGTATACAACATAGTGATTCAACACTTCCATACAACAGCTGGTGCTTATCACAAGTGCACTCTTTAATCCTCATTACCTATTTAATCCATACCCACCAACTCCCTTCTGGTAACCAAGAGTTTGTTCTCTATAGTTAGGAGTCTGTTTCTTGGTTTGTCTCTCTCTTTCTTTCCCCTTTATTCATTTGTTTTGTTTCTCAAATTCCACATTTGAGTAAAATCATATGGTATGAATGTTTTTCTCTGACTAATTTCACTTAGCATAATACTCTCTAGAACCATCCATGTTGTTGTAAATGGCAAGCTTTCATTCTTTTTGTGTCTGAGTAGTATTCCATTATATATATAAACTATGTCTTCTTTATCCATTCATAAGTTTATGGACATTTGGGCTATCTCCATAATTTGGCTATTGTAGATAAGGCTGCTATAAACATGAGGGTGCATGTGTCCCTTCCAATTAGTATTTTTGTAGTCTTTGGGCAAATATCAAATAGTGCAACTGCTGGATCATAGGGATAGTTCTATTTCTAACTTTTTAGGAAACGCCATATTATTTTTCGGAATGGCTGCACCAGTTTGCTTTTCCACCAACGGTGCAAGAGGGTTCCCCTTTCTCCACATCCCTGCTAACACCTGTTGTTTTCTGTGTTGTTGATTTTAGCCATTCTGACAGGTCTGAGGTGATATCTCATTGTAGTTTTCATTTGCATTTTCTTGATGATGAGTGATATTGAACATCTTTTCATGTGTCTGTTGGTCATCTCTATGTTTTCTTTGGAAAAACGTCTATTCATGTCTTTGCCCATTCATTCATGATTTAAAAAACCCTCAAGAAAGTAGGTTTACAGGGAACATACCTCAATATAATAAAGGCCATATATGAAAAACCCACATCTAATGTCATCCTCAATGAGGAAAAACTGAGACTTTTTCCTCTATGGTCAGAAAAAAACAGAGATGTCACCTCTCACCATTGTTATTTAACATAGTACTGGAAGTCCTAGCCTTAGCAATAAGACAACAAAAACTAATAAAAGGCATCCAAACTGGCAAGGAAGAAGTCAAACTTTCACTCGTTGCAGATGACATGATACTATATACAGAAAATCCAAAAGACTCCACCAAAAAACTGCTAGAACTAATAAACAAACTCAGTAAAGTCATAGGATACAAAATCAATGTACAGAAATCTGTTGCATTTCTATACACCAATAATGAAGCAGCAGAAAAACAAATCAAGGAATTGATCCCATTTAGTATTACAGCAAAAACCATAAGATACCTAGAAATAAACCTAACAAAGTGAAAGACTTGTACTCTGAAAACTATAAAACACTGATGAAAGAATAATTAAAGATGACAAAGAAATGGAAAGACATTCCATTCTCATAGATTGGAAGAACAAATATTATTAAAATGTCTATACTACTCATGGCAATCTATGCATTTAATGCAATCCCTATCAAAATACCAATAGCATTTTTCACAGAACTAGAACAAACTTAAAATTTGGGTGGAACCAGGAAAGATTCCAAATAGCCAAAATAATGCTGAAAAGGAAAAGCAAAGAGGGAGGTATCACAATTCTGGACATCAAGCTGTATTACAAAGCTGTAGTAATCAAAACAGTATGGTACTGGCACAAAAATGGACACATAGATCAACAGAACATAACAGAAATGAACCCACAACTATATGGTAAATTAATCTTGGACAAAGCAGGAAAGAATATTTAATGGGAAAAAGAATGTCTCTTCAACAAGTGGTGTTTGGAAAACTGGACAGAAACATGCAGAAAAATGAAATTGGACCACTTTCTTACCCCAACACAAAAATAAATTCAAAAATGGATGTAAGACTAAATGTGAGACCTGAAACCATCAAAATCCTAGAAGAGAACCAGGCAGTAACTTCTTTGACATTGGCTGTACCAACTTCTTTCTAGATATGTCTCAGGAGGCAAGGGAAACAAAAGCAAAAATTCTAAACTGAAGAGGTTTAGTATCCAAAATATATAAAAAGAAATTATAAACTCAACATCCAAAAAAATGAATAACTCAATTAAAAATGAGCAGAGACATAAATAGCCATTTTTTCACTGCTTTTTAAAAAGATTTTATTTATTTATTTGAGACAGAAAGAAAGAAACACAGAGAGAGAGAGAGCCCAAGCAGTGGGGAGGGGCAGAGGGAGAGGGAGAAGCAGACTACCCCTGAGCAGGGAGCCCACTGCGGGGCTTGATCTCAGTAACTTGGGATCATGACCTGAGCTGAAGGAAGACACTTAACAGACTGAGCCACCCAGGTGCCCTCACTGCTTTTCTTATAATTGCTGTTGAAGATAATCTCCATTAATTTAGGCTGAATGTATTGTAGACCTTAAAACCATACCTAAAAATGTGAAACACATTTTCTATGTTCAATAAATATACATTATTTCTCCTTTATGTACAGCCACTGAAGGCCTTTCTCAATACCTATGTACTGATCCTTATGGAAACTTTGGTTTCTGAACTGACCATGATTCATTTTGCATCAAGTATTATCTCACAGTGAATGATGTAGAAAATGTATTAAAACCCATCTTGTATAATTTGCCACAACCTGACCTTTTATCTCCTTGATAGAATCAGCATTAGAGACTACTTGCTTCCTACACAGTATTTGCAAACTGATTACAATATATTCCTTGACCTTTTTTATTTTGTGACTTTGTATGCTACCTGCCTATTCTGTTTCAGCCCTTGTTTCTTTTAAACATCACATTTTATTGGCTGTTCTCTATGTTCTGTATTAAGTTGTATTGTCCCCCTCAATAAAATCACCTATGATGCTTTGAGCTATTTTTACTACTAATTTTATTAGCTAGGAACTCAGTGTCTCTCTTCTTCCCTCTCCTTTCTCTGTTCTACCCTCCTTCTTTCCTTCCTCCCTCCATTCCTCCCTCTTCCATTTCTTCCTCCTTTCTCTCCCTTTCCTCTCCTGCTATCTCCCCTATGTCTCCCAACTTCCCATTGAGAACTATGTTTCACAAAGGAAATGGTCACTTATAAAGAGTTGTAGATGGTGCATAGAGATAAAAACACATGCTACAATTAGATGTGTGTGTTTTTTTTAAAGGGAAGAGAACTGTTGGTCAGTCATAATTTAATATTACCATAGACCTAAATTAATTCACTTGATTTAAACAGTTAAAGTAATATTTGAATTCACGTTAGAGTAAGTCTGACAAGCAATTCTATTTTTTGTTTGTGACATCCTTGAATTCTCAGGGAGGGATGCTAAGCAAAAAAAAAAAAAAAAAAAAAAAAAAAAAAAGAAAAGAAAAAAAGAAACATCTAATTTACTAAACAACTAGTTTACTAATAATTTGAATATAATGTAAAATTCTGAAACATTTTCACACTTAAAAGCCTATACTATAATATAAAAAAATTATGATCATTGGAATCCAAGACCTTAAGCATAAAAGAAACTAAAATGTATAAAACAAGTCTTTCTAAATTAAAATTGGAAATAAGCCTATCAACTTGAGATGAACTTTCTTGAAAATAATATTTATTTAAAAAAATCTATCTGACCTCTAACTACTGAAATATGGAAACAATGTCTAATATAGTATTGACAAGTACCCTTAGTTCCCAGACTATGTTCTCTAAATACCACTTCCCCCTAAGGGTATGAGGACTAATGTAATGTTTGAAGTAGTGGTATCAGTAAGATAAGCAACATCCTGTTACACAAGACAGATATGAAAGATTATTGTTCAATGATGTGACAGTGTGAACATCAAAAATACTATCTGAATGATTGAAACATACCAAATATGATAAAAAACTTCAATTAAAATTATGTTAACATATAGGACAACAGAGGATAATCGTGAATCAAACCACTATTATGTAATAATTTCCCTAATTTTTTAAAATTTTAACTCAAACTACACTTTTTTGTCAAGGCTTGTGCCACAGAACTTGTTACTGATTGAGAAAATTCAGGTTTACGACCTCAACTTAGACTAATATAGACATACATAGGGGATGATGTAAAGAAGTGTCTGTGTTTTTATTTAAAACATAGGGAATAGTATTATGAGCAAAATTTAAGACCTGGACTTATGTTCCTTCAAACATGGACTTCTAGTTAGAACCTATATCCATAAGCTCCCATCTCTGGGATCGGGGCTCTCATTATCTGTTACAGAGAATATTGTATCGCTACTCCAACTCTTCTCCATGCTTCTAGATTTTCTTCACTTTATACATTTCCTTTACCAATAACACTGAACTTTGAATGTTGAGATTAAACTTACTCTTTATCTTATAAAAAGAAACATCTTTTCATTGCCAAAATGATTATTTTTTCATAGTGACTAAAATTAAAATCTCTGCTGCATTTCCTGAATCATTTTTATCCTCTTCCTTCATGAACATGTGTTTCAGCAAATCTGAGAAACTACCATACCTAGAAGGGCATCACATATATGTTAAGTGCCAAACAAATACTTGCTGAATGAATAAACAAGTGGTCATTTATAATGACAATTTACTTCCTAAAAATCATCATTATAAGACAGTGTGATATATTTTAATGTGCCTAGTCTAGTATGGTATCTTCAAAGAGACAAAGCTATTGTGTACTTTGTAAATAGCCCCTAAAATAACCACCTACTTGAAAAAAAGGAAAAGTGAAGGACAGCATCTTCTAAAGAATCCCTTATCCCTAGATATTATAAGAAAGAAGATAGAAACATATTATCTACTTGAGATTTGAAAAATCTATGTTAAACTAAAGTGGAAAATCTAAAAGTGGTGGTTATTAAAACATATAAATTTACTCCTCTGTTTTATTGCCTTAATATATTATCAAACCAGTATTAATATACTTTTATCTAAAGAGCAATAAATAGTATAGACATCATGAAATTATTTTTGTCAAGCCTGATCATTTTTTGATGCTTAGGTCAACTAACTCAGACAGTACTACAATTTAATCTTATTCTATACATGTATTATGTGACCATTATTTTTTAACAAAGGTTTTCCTTACTGTCTAGAGATGCTACTTTATAATATTAAATGTTTTTATTATATTAATAATCATTATTTAAATAATTCAATTGAATACTCAATAAAAAAATTAGTGATATGGGCAAGAGAATTTCAGTACCTGGCTCTATTTCTCTATGCAGGGAGGGGGAGGTGCTTTTCTGAGCAGCACTGTTGGCCTCTGTACATCCCATCAGAGAGGATTGGCTTATCTGAGAGTGGAGTTAGGAGAAGCTGATTATGTTTAGCTCAGCCCCTCCCTCCTTCACTCCTTCATACTTGCCACCTGCACAGAGGATCTATTCTCATCCTTTCTAGGCCATGGATTAGATTAAGTAGGACAGGTTCCCATCACAGAGACCTTTTGGATTTTAGTAATTTCTGTGCCTACTAAGTACGCTTATTCAAGGGTATAATATAAACAAGCCACTTTATTATTAAACCTATAGCCATGTATGCAAATCTAGACTTTGCCAGCATATTTTTATATATATATATATTCTACCCATTTGAAGTCTGTGTCCCTCCATTTATGGAAGATCAACACAGATAAGGGAAATAATTCATTTCTTATTTGAGTTAATCCTAGATTCTGTTGTATTTGTCTGTGAATCTGCAGGCAGAGACAAAGAATAATACTAGGAAGTTAAATCACATGCAATGTGAATGGGTACATGCCTTTAAGGTTTGGTGGAACTTAGGCTCAATTCATGCAGAATTTATAGGGAATTGTATTGTACCATGAGGATGCTTTAACAAAATTGTGTATTTGGATTTTAACAATGCAGCTCTAGTAGGTTATTTTTATAGTAGGAATGCCACAGTTTGTGAACTAGTGTGTCCCTTCCCTCTCAATTCAATGCAATACTGGTCACTGGGTAGTCAAAGTGTGGAACTTAGAAAGAAAATAAGAATTTTCAAAAATGCTTGAAGAGAAAGTATTTAAAATAAGGCATAAATTTCTTAAAGAGTCAGAAATACCTCAAAAAATAGAATTGAGAGTCTATGCCTAGGTGAATTTTTATCCAGATATAATCAACAATGTGTCAGAAATATACTCCTCATAGACACTTTCTCACATTTAAATTTACATTCCAAGGCTCTAGTCTCCAAGAAACTGGCATAGATTAACAGACATCCTGGTAAAACTGAAGCCAAATGATTTTCCTCATTGATCTGTTTAACTAAGATACCATTAAGACTGCCAGCTTCTTTGGCAATACAAGGTCCTAGATTATTAGACTATAATTTTGTCAGGAATAATTTTGCCATAGAAACTAATGATAGTAAATTACTTGGGTATGAGCCTGTCCTTTCTTATGCACTTGCTGGGCTTTTTGATAGACCCAGGAAACACTTATGGTTGAATATAACACTAAGATCTCAAAGAGACTTTGATTCTTTCCTAATATATCATATAGGTTATAATCCTTGAAGGAATCCCAATTCCACCTAGGTATCCTGCATGTCTCAGCATTAGATTGAGTACGGGGGAAAAAGAAGTAACATTTTCGAGCTTCATTAGTTTTATAATCAGATTCTTTTTACTTTAACTTATGTCGAAATAATTAATTTTAAACTTTATTTCATCAAGAACTTTGAACTCCACTTACCTCAAGGACATAAAGGCACCTAAACTATCTTTAGTACTTTAATATTTGATCAAACTTTCTTTCTTCCTAAAGTGCTAATGGTGGAAATTCAAATTGAGGACACTTCATTATGTTTGGCATTTTAGTTTTAGAGTGTCTGTATTTTATCATTTAATCTCATCATAAAACTTTGGTTAATATATATGGATAAAAGTTTGAACTCTCGGTCTGAGGTAGCCTTGGAGTTAATTAAATTAAGGTACTCAGTGACTTTTTTTAAAATATCTTTTTCTGTGGAAAAATTTAACTTTGCCTTCAGTGATCTTAGGATGATCAATAAATGATTGGGGTACAATGAAGTAGCATGCAGAATGGTTCAATTACATTCTCTCTTTTAAGCCATCATGCCCACAGGGAGCTAATATTTACTATATTCTGTCTCTTTCCCTCTCTCTCCCTGTGTGTGTGTTCTCTGTATACTAATGGTGAATAGCATTACTGTAAAAATATGCATTATCTTCCCGTTACGCTTTTTCCTTTTGAAACTCTCACTACCAGGTCCCTGTCTACTGGACCTCTCCATGGTTTAAGTTTCATACTAACGTTCCCTAGAATCTGCTAGGTGAATTGCTTTAGACTTTTAACTCTCAAGCAGAGACTGTTTTGTCCCCAGGAAACACTTAGTAACGTCTGGAGACATTTTTATTTCTTATGACTTGGGGGTTGCTATTGGTATCTCATGGGTAAAAACCAAGGACACTGTTAAACAAAAATGTACAAGACAACCTTCAAAAACAAAGAATTATCTGGTCTCAAATGTTAGTAATGCTGAGTTCGAGGAACCCTGTTTTAGACAATGAAATGTATCAAGTGACATGAATCATTTCTCAACATAAGTCCTTAAAAGCTGAAGTATGATTCTGCCATTGCTCCTTTTTTTCCACCATGAGATGAGTAGGGGCTTAGACAGGGGCTGCTCCTATTTCCTAGACCCCAAAATGAAGAAGACATGGAACAGAGCCATAGTCAAGACACTATGGAAATGTAATATGGTCAAGAAATAAACATTTTTGTTGTTGTAAGCCACTAAAAGTGAGGGTCTTTTGTTACCTTATGTTAACATAAGCTGATTCATTAACTACCTATTGTTCTTCAGTAATAAAATGGACATTTTAATGTCCATTATGGTGAATTCTATATCTGCCTCTTACCTGGTTCTGAATTCAGTTGGGAAAGAAGCATTTTATTTGTTGCCCTGACTACAATTTAAAAAATATATGCTATGATAAGGTTGCTGATTCAGGAAAATGTGAACATTCCTATTAGAAGGGTTTTAATCTCCTAATGATGCCTGAGAGTTTTAAATACGGAAAAATCAAGTTCTATTTAAAGGCTAAAGCACGTCAATGGCCGGCTTAACTGAGTAAATTATCTTAAATGTGATGTAGTTTTAATATGGTTTTACTCAAATCCAAAGTAATTTGTAACTTATTAAATAGTTCATGGATGTTGGTTCTCAATTGACTTGGAGAAATGAAGGTTTGAAAATTATTTTCTATGGTATCTAGTGGACAGTATTTTCATAGTTTCTTTTTTTTTTAAGATTTTATTTATTTATTTGACACAGAGATAGAGACAGCCAGCGAGAGAGGGAACACAAGCAGGGGGAGTGGGAGAGGAAGAAGCAGGCTCCCAGCAAAGTAGCCTGATGTGGGGCTCGATCCCAGAACCCTGGGATCACGCCCTGAGCCGAAGGCAGATGCTTAATGACTGCGCCACCCAGGCACCCCTTCATAGTTTTTTTTTTTATGAAACCAAACTTATGGGAGTGACTGGCAAGTTCAGCTCAGAGGTAAAATGGCTAACACAAAATTTATCTAAGTTTCCAATTAAGAGAGCAAAAAAGCTTGAATATCTGTAGCCAAGTGAAGGAAGACAGTTTCAGGGTCTCTTAGCTTAAAAGTTGTCTTCTACTTTTCTGTGCCAGTGCTTTTCTCTTTATTTAACAAAATACGTGGTGAACAAACACAAACACATGTGTTAGTTTGTGTTCTGTTCTACTTGGCCTCTGTGATGTGTTGCTCTACACTTGATCTTAGCCAAAAGGCCAAGAAGCGATGATGATACATTGCTCTTCACCAGACTGCAAGTTCCTTTTTGAAGGGAGTTCTGCTTATGAATACCTAATTCAAAGTACTTGGCACACAGCAAGTATCAATGTTTCATGATGGAATTAGTGAACACAAGTGAATAGATGATTTTAATTTATGCTTATTCTCACAAATGAGGTGAACACTCAGATAAATGCGAACATTAGAAATTTAGAGCCAATCTAATGTTTCTATTTTTATAATAGTTTTGCATATTTATTTTCCCCTAAATCCATACTTTACAAGAAAAAGAAATGAAAGATTTTACCGTAACATTTTTAAGATCAGGAGTTGACCTCCATTTCCATGAGATTAGGGGTGGATCATGGCTACTGAGTTTCTTAAAATGGACTTCAAGCATAGCTATGAGATAAGCCAAGGAACGTAGTAGTATAGAGAACACAATCAGAACTTGAAAAATATAGTTCTCCCACCTGGAAAATTCTTTCAAAGAGAGAACTCCAAACTTGTAACCTCCCTTGTCCTCATGACAAGGTTACACCACGCTGATGCTTAAATTTTCAAACTGGGCTTTTTTGCTATATTATGATTGTGCACTACCCTTTTGAAACCATGTTAGATCCCTTGGTTTCAGTTGAAGGATGGTATCTGTACTATATTTTTTGTGTTCTAATATAAGAGAATTTGAAGTTGCTCTAATAAAAACATAAAGGAAATAATTTTCCTTAGTGGTTTAGACCTTATAAAAAATTTAGAAAAGTTGAGAGTTCTGGACCTCAAACTTCTTTATATTCGATATAACATTATTTTATCTCAAAGCCTTGTGTATTTCAGAGGGAATTTAATTTTGCAAAATCTTCTTTGTTATCTAAATGAAAGTCTGTACCCTGGACACCCACACTATCCTTCTACTAGTGCTATATTGTTTGTCTCTTAGATTGCTAGTTTGCAGAGCAAAGAGAATGTTTTCCTCTGAATTCACACACACATAAAAATAGTCCTTCTTTCTGATGCTCATTAATATTGTATTATAATAATATGTTTTTTTCTTGCCATCCAATTTACCTACATGAACCGGTCCACATTTGTTTAGTTGCAAGTATGAAGACTTTAGTCTAAAAAAATTTAGGTAAGTGGGGTACCTGGCTGGCTCAGTCAGTAGAGTGTGTGACTCTTGAGCTCAGGGTTCTAAGTTCAAGCCCCATGTTGGGTGAGGGGCCTACTTAAAATAAAAATTTTTTAAAAAATTAAAAATTAGGCGAGGAATATTTTATAGATCATTTGAGTTTAAAGTATGTAAAATATGAATCACTATGAGCTCTAATTGTTTTCGGTAAGAAGGCATATTCTTCTTGGCTATGATTATCCCCTGAATCACTATTCTGCCCCATGTTTTACCAATATGCAAAAATAAAAGTTTAGATTCTCTGATTTTTTCATTGACATTTTTGAAAATGTTCATGTAAACTGGAAAGCTCCATTTAAAGTCACTTTACTTTGCAAAATAACAGGAAGGTGTTGAAAAAGTTAAAGATTTACTTCCTATTCTGGAATAAATTCTTATAAAGATGTTTTTAATTTCAGAAAATACATTTACCAGAGAAAAGTCTATCAACAAGAACATATAAAAATACACAACAGGGTGCCTGGGTGGCTCAGTCAGTTAAGTGTTCAACTCTTGATCTCATCTCAGCTCAGGTCTTGATCTCAGGGTCATGAGTTCAAGCCCCGCAGTGGGCTCCATGCTGGGTGTGGAATCTACTTAAAAACAAACAAAACCACACAACTACACAACTTATTTCTTTAAATAAAGCATTATAACCTTCCCTTCTGTAATGCTTTTATATAGTATATATATTACCTATAATATAATATATACTTGTGTATTACATATAGCTTATATATGTATATCATCTGTGTGTGTATATACCGTCTAAAAATTTTATGAACATGTGAGTTAATTAAAAAGTTACAATCCACAAGATAAATGAAGGAACAAGATACATAATAATCCCATTTTTATTTACGAAGTCATTAGTTTATTAAAAGATAATTAACTAGAACATTAAGATTGATAAAAATCTCAGAATAGAAATAGGATCCAATGCAACTAAAGCCTGCCAATCCTCTCAGGAGAAGGGCTAACTCAAAGGGTCTTCTACTAGGTCCCATGCTAACCAGATAATGTGTAAAAGTAGTTAAAAAACTAATTTGCCTACTTCAAGTAAGGAAAATAACCACAAGGATATTCAGAAAACTCATGTTTTTGTTGCTGCTTTATTGTTACCTTGTTGTTGTTTCTTGAATTTATTTTCCTTGTTGTAGTTGACTTGTCAGTTCAGGTCTGGGTCAGTTTGGTTTCCCTAATTCAGTGTCATAATCAACCCCCTCAACAGCAATCATGCGCAACGTATCAATTGTATGGCTGTAACAGAATTTATACAATGCAGCATGTTTACTGAGGTATAGGTATTTGTCTTAATGCACCTTCATAAGCAAACTCATACTTTTTGCTCCTGATCATGGTTGCAACAGAAATAGGGTTTTTAAAATTTTTCTCCCAAGGCCTTTGGCCAAATGATGAATGACTCTTTGGAATCCTCTGAGTTCCCAGAAATGCTCCCTCCTTTTTGTGTACTTTAGCTAATAAGAACTTTGAAATCCAGGATGAAGTATCCATATGTAACATACATGACACATATTCTGCCTTATATTTGTACACTTGATATATTATCCACTATGAGTCTGGCGTCATGATGGTTATTGAAGATAAAGACAAAGCAGATGGCTGCCTCAAGGATTTCATAACATAGAAAAGGACATAGCCAAATAAATTAATAACTGTCTTGAATAATTGCTAAGCCAAAGTGCACTATAAATGAACTTAATTATTTGAATATAGGTTGATTCTTAATATTTTTGCTTTCTTTTGATATTCTATAAATGTATGACTCAACTAAAATCTGATTTTAAGTCAACTAACAGAGGTGACTGGAGATTTCACCATAATCATTTTCTGTATTTATTTCTACAAGATTAGTCAAAGGAGATGACAGATGGAAGAGGCCTCACTGATTATGAGAATACGCTTTCCAGTTGTGCCAGTTCCCATGGCTCTCTCAGGTCCATGGGGATCTGCTGCTTCAGGCCATGCAGGAAGCAGGGTGAACTTGGGCATGCCTAGAGGGCCCTATGTCTGAGACTCACTCTCCCTCGGTGTACCTCATAGTTACCTCCTCAGCAATATTGCTACTTCACAAGAGTGCTTCCCCTTCTATGTGCATTGGTAACTTTCAACCTCCTTCCTATCACTTCCCTCCCCTCATCTCTTTGATTCCATTTATTTTCACCTACTACAAGAATCTAAATAAGAAAACCATAGGTTTTAGAAAACTAAAATAAAACAAAATGCCAAGAATTAAAGTACATTCAGCCAGTTTATCTTTAGAGAAGAATCCTAACCTACCCCAGGAAAAATTGAGTGCGGGAAAGTTGGCCTGTTTCATGAATGTGGGGATGAGTGAAGAGATAATTTGAGTATAAAACACTATTTCATATTTTAGCTTTTCTAACACATTTAATAAATGTAAGCCAAAGATTATAATGCCATGCACCAGCCAGAGAAATTATCAGCCACAAGACAAAGAAGATACCAGTAACTCCTAACCATGAGCAAGTCAGGTGCCAAAAGTTCAGAAATAGCCAAAGCAAAACCAATGACTCACCGAAGTAGTAATTAGTATAAATTTACTGAGCACACATCAAAAAGACAGTTTGCACGGGGTGCGTGGGTGGCTCAGTTGGTGAAGTGTCCAACTCTTGATTTCAGCTCAGGGGCATGGGATGGAGATGAGCCTGCTTAAGATTTTCTCTTTCCCTCTCCCTTGGATTAACCCCCAACCCCCAGAAAAAAGATGGAAAAACAGACAGTTTGCAAACTGGGCACACCCAAACTAAAACATGAAATGAGGCTGAGGGTATATTTTTCAAAAGCAGCTTATTGAGAGAAAAGCAGTGGTTATTTTTTCTTCATGGAGATTGGTTATAATATTGGCATTTTCTTAAATGATAAGGAATTTGTCAGTGGTTACCTCATATCAACTTTGGAAACAGTTTAAATTTTGCTTATGATTTCCAGAGGCATAAGCAAGAAATGACCCAGGTCAAGTTACTCCTGAAAAATAAGCTAAATTAAGCTTGTTAGTATGACTGAAATGGTTTTGTCTGCTCAGGGATTTTCTAGGCCGGTCTTCTTTTTTTTTTTTTTTTTTAAACACCAGGAAGGGTCTGAAGTTTTTGCTGGGAAGGACTCCAGAAGGATTTTCAGATACAGCTGAGTCTTAAAAGAATGAGTTAATCAGGTGGTTGAAAGGCATGGGTTTATTCTAAATATAAGAAGCAAGAAGTACTACTAGTGAACATTCTGATCGGTTTAAGCACTCACATTCTGATCAGAACAGACCCTACACAGAACATGGAGAGTGGCGAGAGGGAAGGCTGGGGAAATAATGGCCAAATCATAAAAGTTCTTGCTTACTCTAGAGATTTTATTTTGACTTTAAGACCAATAAGACACTCATGTACAATCTTATGAAGGGTCCTTTATTTTTACTTATTGCTTTAATTATTATACTTTCTTTCAACCATTCATATACTAGCGAAAACTGTGAGATCTCTAAATAAAAGAAAAAACAACAACAAAAAAACCCTTTTGTTTCCTATGAGTGTTAATACAATGTCACTTAAATAGCAATCCTTTAGTAATAGTTTGAGAACATTTGACTCTTGCTATTTTTATTATGCATTTAGGCATCGTATATTTGTTTATTTTATTTAAGCTCCTCTATGTTTCCAAACCAAATTTTACTTATTGAGCCAAATTTTATGTATTGAGATCATTTTGAATTCTCCTATTCCCCAACTTTCTACTTATCTAACTATAATTTTATTGTTTACAATTGAATCAATAACCCCCATACATCTTGGTTTCTCTTTTGGAAATCGAGGACATTTTAGCATAGGAGGTAATATTAGAAAGCATCATAATTTCATCATTAGAGATAATTCAGTAAAAAGGAAAAAAAGAAAAAGAGAAAAATAATACTAACTTCCCCTAACTATATGCTGAATCAATTTTAGTTATGAAATTGTAATTATATTGAGCATTTGCTTACTCAAAGTCAAACTCTATCCATAAATTTTTTGGCTTTTTGAGGCTAGACAAATTGACATTATACTCTCTCCACATTTAGTGAACAGAAAGAATTATCTTCTTATTTAGCATAGCAGCAAATAATTATTACCCTAGGGGATCGTTAAGACAGTAGACTACATTAAAAAACGGAGGAAAAATTCACTGCCTTACATGATATTTTGTTACTTTTTGTGATGTGTAGATTTGGTTCATGTAAATTCTGAGATGTTTTCCTTCTTCCAATATGTGAATCTACCCATTCATGTGCACCCCTGTATGCGTGTGTATATGTGTGTGTGTGAGTAGTCAACATAAATAAATTAGTGAAGAGACTGCTAATGTCGCCACATATTTATTCTCTCTTTTCCTTACTGATATCCCCACCTGTTATCTGGGTACAGAATGGGAAGAATAATAAAGAAGTGACTTGGGTTTCTCCAGAATGCCGACCTACACAATCTGCCAGAATCTGTTCATCATCCTAACCACACAAACCTCAGAATCAAAGAGAACAAATAGAGATTAAAAAAAAAAATGAGACAAACAAACAAACAAACAGACTCTTAAACGCAGAGAACAAACTGGTGCTTACCAGAAGGGAGGTGGGTAGGAAGTTGGGTGAAAAAGATAAAAGGGGATTAAGAGTACGTTTATCATGATGAGCACTGAGTGCTGTACAGAGTTCTTGGTCATTATATTGCACATGTGAAACTAATAGAACGCTGTACGTTAATCATACTTCAGTTAAAAAAAAAAGCCGATAAGGGAAATTTTACGGTTACTAATTCCAGAACCAGGCAACTTGGACTGCGCCCACAAACTACATCCTGTAACCCCCTTCCATGAAATTTGGTTCTGAATCAAGACAGTTGCAAGACAGTTTTGGAAATCTCATTTTTAAATTAGTAGCCTCTGTATGGTAGAAGAGGTCTGCAGTATTTAACAACAGAAATTTTATAAAGATGTTCAAGGCTACTACATATAGGAAATTAGACATGTCACACACCATTCTTATACCCCTTTTCCAATTAAGCCACTAATCTCTGTCACCCCATGGGACAAATAAGATCAAATTCTGTTTCTGGTGCTTGTGACTGGACCCTTAGAAAATAAAAATGAGGAGAGCAGCTTACATAGTGAAACACTATTAGTGAAAGAAATTCAGGGACCATCTAGAATTACAAAGCATTTTAAACACCTCCTTCCTAATTCCACATGGTTGGTCCCTAAACATCAGTCTCCACTTCTCTTTGACTACTTTGATAATATGATTTCTAAATTTCTTGATTTATTTTATGTCTTAAATGACACTGGCAATTGTACAAATCATGTGTTAAACTTACTGTCTAAGATGACAAGAATAAACAGGCTTCTATGTTATTTAGAGTATAAATGACATCTTCCTAGTATAAAAGAAAAGTATGTCAGAAAATGTTTATTATTTAACTGGAAGAGTGAAGAATAACAAGTGTTTCACTACTGTCTTGAATCTCATTTTTCTCGGCTCCTAATCACATCCAGTGTGTTGCAATAGAAAGATGACCAAATTTAGAAACATATCTATGTCTTTCTCTATACATATAAAGAATATCTGGCCGTGGCCCAACCAATTCATCACTTTGACTGACTTAGTAGTTAGTTCTGATTCACTCTAAAGCTAGTTTTCCCAGAATTTAAATAACAAACAAATATATATAACTGCTATATTAGGTTATTATTCTTCAAAGAGAGGAGATATACAAGCTATTAGCAAACAACTTTTGGTATACACCATTCAAAGTCTGACGACATGGAATGAGTGATTCCTTCAGATGTTTCGCATTACCACAGCTTCCCAGAAGCCATAGCTACTTGGATACTTTCACACTGAATCTGAGACCATCTCTCAAAACCTACTTCCTTCTGAGGAAACAAACCTCAACATTGTACTATGTCTTTCAATTTTATTCCCTTAAAGCCACATCTTCACTATAAACCACCAGTTTACTACACCAGGGTCTTGCCTTTTTCTCCTCAACCTACACCTGGAGCTATTAATCTTTTGTCCAAAATATTACCATATTTGAGCATCTGGGATAGGAGTTGAGGGTAGGAAAGAGTAGCTGCTGCTTTTTTGAGCCCTTACAACACATTGCTAATAATTTCTCTGTTTCTGTCTGTTGCTCTGAATTGAGTCACATTAATAAGTGTCCCTCTGCTTTGTTACCTTGGATTTGTGCCAAGCCCCAGAAAGGGGGATGGATTAGGGTTAAAAAAATATCCTTCATCAGGGGTGCCTGGGTGGCTCAGTCATTAAGCCTTAGGCTCAAGGCGTGATCCCAGGGTCCTGGGATTGAGCCCTGCATCTGGCTCCCTGCTCTGCTGGGAGCCGGCTTCTTCCTCTCTCACTCCCCCTGCTCGTGTTCCCTCTCTCGCTGGCTGTCTCTCTCTCTGTCAAATACATAAATAAAATCTTAAAAAAGAAATACCCATCATCTCATTAATATTGGCCTTATAATCTTCAGGAGAAAAAAAAGTGCATTGTAAAAACTGCACTATTGTGCACTGCATGATTTTATCAGTCAAAAAGGAAGTAGGTAACAAAAAAAGTTTGGTTGGTTTCTGTCTCTGGTTACAGAGGGTAAATTTTTGTGACGATTAATTTTATGTGTTAACTTGGTTGAGCCACCGTGCCCAGACATTTGCTCAAACATTACTCTGGGTGCTTCTGTGAAGGCGTGCTTTGGATGAGACTGAGATTTAACTTGGTGGACTTTGAGTAACACAGATTACTCTCAGTCTGTGGGCAAGTCTCAGTCAGTCAGTTGAAGGCTTTACTAGAAAGACTGACACTCTTGGAGGGTGAGGGATATCTGCTAGCAGACTGCCTTTGGACTCAAACTCCCGTTCGTTCCAGGGTCTCTAGCCTGCTGGCCTGCTTTACAGATTTTAGACTTGCCAAGCCTCCACAACTGCATGAGTCAATTCCTAAAAATAAAATATATATGGTTTTAAAATGTATATGTTTTATTTTTATGTTTTACTTATTTATATATAGTTTTAAAATGTTTTATTTTATATATTATAATATATATTACAGTTTTTATGTATATGGTAAAATATATGTATTTTGTATATGATATGTTTTAAAACTATACATATATTTAAAATTGAGAGAGGAAGAGAGAGAGACAGACACACAGACATCCTGTTGGTTCTATTTCTCTGGAGAGCCCTGACTAATATAACTCTAAATTTTGGGGATTTACTGATGATAGGAGTTCCTTTGTTATTCATGGTGGGGCCCTTTGTTACACTAATGAGATGATTCATTATGAAGCCTTAGACAGTTTATACTAATCAGATGACTGAGGATAGTGCTGGCCATGCCAGAAAGACCAACTGTATGATTAGAGGGTTCAGGCTTTGAGCCACATGGTATCAGCTGGAACTCTAGCTGGAAACTGAGTCACATGGACAAGGGTTCATTCAATCACACCTATATATAGAAGCTCAATGAAAACTCTGAACACAGAAACTCAATTGTGTTTCTCTGCTTGGCTATACTCTTTAAGTTTTGTCACACATTAGCACTAGCAGGGAATGCTTCCCTGAAGATGACGGAAGCCTTCACATCTAGAACCCTTCCAGGCTTTGCCTGTGAGGCTCTTTTTTTGGCTAGTTATCACTGTTAACCTTTTTGTCAAAATATGATTGCAACTGTGAGGGTAGCACTTGAAGTGAGTTCTGTGTACCTTTCTAGCAAGTTACGGAATCTGAGAATAATGTGGGAACCCCCAAATTTGTATCCGGTTTGTCTGAAGTGAGGGTGACCCTGGAGACCCCTCAGTTTGTGGCTGGCATCTAAAGTGAGGGCAGTCTTATGGATGACTATGTCATTAAACTTGACTTTGGCAAACTCATTGCAGGTAGAGATATGCTACATTAACTTTTAAGTAAAATATCTTCTTATTTAAATTTCCAAATTATAAAGATTACATTATGTTTTAGGCTTCAGGGGGCTTATATCCAGAGATATGAGTTGAATAAGAATCTCATAACGTTCTGACTACAGCATGTCTATAGAATCATTCCTCTTTCGTTTTCACCGGAAATTCAAAATTTGCCTCCTCCATAGTCTAGCTTTCTGACCTTGCCGAAACCATTTAACCTATTCCATGCTCAAATTTTTCATCTGTAAAATAAAAACAAATATCTACTTCTCTTAATTTCTATGAGGATTTCATTAGATGATGTATGCAAAGTAACTAACAATTTGGCTCATAAGGATCTCCTGATAAAATAACAACTCTGAATGTCATTTTACGAATGTTTAATGATAAATAAAGTGCTAACACGCAATTGAAAACTCAAGTTATATTAACATAGTGTTTCCTTATAGGAAGACCTACACAGGAAGTAAACAGTATCATTTGATGTTGGTTAAAGAAAATAGAGGGAGTTAAATAATCTTAAGCTTTAAATACTGAAGCTATGAATAACTAATATATTTAGCTAAAATATACGTGGTATTGATGAAGGGATGATAATATGTTCCACTGTTTGAGACAGTGTATGAATGAACACTGTCCAAATTGCGATGTTTACTTTTCTCTTTGTTATGTATCTCTTTTTCTTCAATGTTGTTCCAATCAAGATTGACTACAGCAAAAATATGAAATATACAATCGAATTAAATTGTATGCTAATCTAAATGTATTTTCTCCCACTTCAGTTGATACCATATACAAACTCCCAGCATGTTCTGTTTATAAAAGATAAACCCACACAGACCATGCTTTTGCACAGAGTTCCCACAAGAAGTGGCTTCCTATCCATAATGTGAATTTGGCCATCGAGGGGTAAGTAGATGTATCTGACTTCTATTATTAAACTTTAATCTGCATACAGAAAACATTTTAAATAAGTATAAAATATGAGCATTTTAATAAATGATATTACTCAGATTACTTAAGAGTAGCATAGACACACGAGTGATTCAAAGTACAAATTTGAGTTAGCACATTAAAAATTTGTCTAAAATTATATTGAATCTGCAAGTTTAGATTTTCTTTAATATTATTAAATAAGCTGGCATCATCCTTGTATATTAGATATGCTAATATGTGTATTCATTTTCTTAAGTAGGTGTTAAAAGTCAATAAAATATTCTGAGTATTTAAGGAAAGAGGATATGTGGATAAAATAATTTATCACTAGTGTATCAGAAAATTAATAAGCACAATTTTCTCTAAGAAATTTTAAGAAGAACTAATCACATCATACTTAAGGCACCGATAGGCAAGTAATATGAAAAACATACGTCATGCTTATTTCATCATCACATGGTAATCTGCTCCACTCAATACTGCTCAGAGTAAAAAACTTCAGATAAAACTACTAAAAATATACATTTTTATTACCAGTCAGAATGACATGTTGCACTTAGCTGTGGGCTAAAATCCAGAATTCCAACTTAATTTGTTTAACTCAATATTTTTATTTTATTCTTTAATTCCATTGTTTTTCACACTATCAACTTCATAAATCAATTCAGCATCAATTGGCTATTATACCTTAAAATCCATATGGCTATCAATTTGTAAAAATCTACAGGCTCTTTTATGAAACAAAATAATAAATATTTTAAAGCCAAAACCATTATTTTTCAATAATTCTGAAATGTCACATTATACTCAATAATTTGGTACCAATTTTAGTACAATGTTAACTTGCAATTACAACAGATAAGTAACAAGAAAACATAGACATAGTTTAAATTTCGGAAACATTCTTGCTGATTCCAATGGTAATGTAAAAAAAATGAAATAAGCATACTAAACAAAGCAAAAAACAACTGCTCTGTGTATTTTCAAAATAAACCTTTAAAATTCAGTATCAGAGACAAAAAATATATGCAAACCGCTGTCCCCCCCCCGCCCAAATTCTGATAGGTAATTGGCCTTAAATGTTGGTGGCCTAAATGATTTTTTAATATACTATGACTTACTTTGAAGTTTTCTTTAGGAACATAGATTTCTGAATTATGAAATATCTACTGGAAATTACTAACCCAAACCGAATAATCAACAGGCATAACATAATACTGACATCCAGTGGCCATTTGGGCTAATTGCATAATGATGCTCTTTTTCAGATTACTCAAAGCAGAGGGTTGGTAAAAGATTTGTCACGATAATTTAACTTGATGTTATCCATGTGAAAAGCAATTTCCTTATTGATCACAACATAGGTAACAAATGTAAGGTTAGGATTGTTTGCTATTAGTATTTTTTTCTAATAATTCCCACAATTATTAACAAACTCCCAGAGTATTAAACAAACAAACAAAAACTACCATAAAATAGTTAAATCTCCCCCAGGTTAATTCAGTATCTCTATACATATATATTTGCCAATGTTTCACTTTTGATAAATAATCCCATGGATGTGTTTTGATTTTCAATTTGCTTTTATAGTTTTTTTCACATGCTCCTTTGAATATATGTTTCTATTTGTAGCTGAGGTACATGTTTCAGCCAGGATAGGTTGGTTTATACAATTATAAGTAACAACACACACATTTATTCTTTGTTCAAATCACTGATTAGTGGAGGAATTGTGTTCTTTGGAATTACTTATGAGTCCAGACTGAGCACCCACCATCATGAAGTTACTATTTGCAGTGAATAAAGAAAGTGTGAAAAAGTGAGAGAACCTTGAAGAATTTCATGTGTCAACTCAATGCTATCGTTCACAATGGCCACAGACTGTATTGGTGGAACCAGTGACGCAGCACCACCCAAGAGCAGGGGCCAGGAAGTGATTCTTACCATGTATCTAAATGGGGAACAAACAGTTGAACATCAGCATCCATGGAATCAGACTTTCCTGTCTTTGTTTCTTTGCCTTGGTTGGTTAGTCCTTCTCCAACATTATTCTAAATGTTCAAGTCCTTCAGTTTGAATCCCTACTTTAAATAACATTCATAGTGATGATTCTTAAATTTATATTTTCAGCCCATACATTTCTTCAGCACTTCAAATCCATTTAGCCAACTTGATATATCCACTTGACACTATCAAACCCCTTAAATGCAAAGTGGCTATATTAGAAATTACAGTAACACTCCTAAACCTTTTTATCTCTTTTGAAGTTTCCTATATTGTTAAAAGACATCATCATTTGGTTAAACTGGCTCCAAATCTAGTAATCATCCTTGAAATCGTGAACTATCATTGGCTCAAAAAGACATTTATGGTTTTGTTTTTTTCAGCAAATGCTTTTTTCCTTGATTGAAGTATAATTAACATACAGTGTTACATGTACACTTTCAGTCATAAAACATTTTGATTCAACAATTCTATACATTACTCAGTGCTCACTATAACTGTAGTCAGCAGCTATCACTGTACAATGTTATTACAATATTATTGACTATATTCCTTATGCTATACTTTTTATCTCTGGGACATTTATTTTATAACTGGAAGTTTGTACTTCTTTCATTTTTTTTTTATTTGAGTATAGTTGACCAACAATGTTACATCAGTTACAGGTGTATGACATAGTGTTTCAACGTTATATGTTATGCTCACCGTAAGTGTAATTACAATCGATTAGCATTTAACACTATTATAATACCATTGACTATATTCCCTATGCTGTACCATTTATTCCTGTGACTTATTCATTCCATAACTGAGAGCCTGTATCTCCCATTCCCCTTCACCTATTTTTGCCCATTCCCCGACTCTCCTCTCCTCTGGCAACCACCAGTTTGTTCTCTGTATTTATAGGTCAGATTCTCGTTTTTGTTTGATTATTCGTGTTTCATTTTTTTTAGATTCCACATGTAAGCGAAATCGTATGGTGTTTGTCTTTCTCAGTCTGACTTCTTTCACTTAGCCTAATTCCCTTTATGGGATTCCTGTCCCATGTTGTTGCAAATGGCAAGGTCTGGGCCACATTCTAACACTATACACAAAAATAAACACAGCAAAATGAATTAAAGACCTGAATGTGGGAACTGAAATCATAAAATTCCTAGAAGAAAACATAGGAAGTAATTTCTTTGACATTGTCCATAGAAACATTTTTCTAGATATGTCTATGAAGGCAAGAGAAACAAAAGCAAAAATAAACTATTTGGTCTACATTAAAATAAAAAGATCTGCACAGCAAAGAAAACCATCAACAAAACAAAAAGACAACCTATTGAGTGGGAGAAGATATTTGAAATGATATATTTGATAAGGAGTTAATATCCAAAATCTATAATGAATTTATACAACTCAACACCAAAAAAACAAATAATCCAATTGAAAAATGGGCAGTGGACCTGAATAGACATTTTTCTAAAGAAGACATACAGACTGCCAACAGGACAAGATGCTCAACATCACTCGTCATCAGAGAAATGCAAATCAAAACTACAGTGAGATATCACCTTGAACCTGTCAGAATGGCTAAAATAAAAAAGACAAGAAATAACAAGTACTGGCAAGGATGTGGAGAAAAAGGAACTCTCATGCACTCACTATTGGTGGGAACGTAAATTGGTGTAGCCACTGTGAAAAATAGTATGGAGTTTCCTCAAAAAATTAAAAATAGAAATACCGTGTGATTCAATAATTCCACTACTGGCTATTTACCTGAAGTAAATAAAAACACTAGTTGATAAAGAAATGTGCACCCCTATGCTTATTACAGCATTATTTGTAGTAACCAAGATATGGAAGCAACCTAAGTATCCATCGATGGATGAATGGATACAAAGAATGTGTGGCATTCACAGGTTCTGTTCGGCGTACTGACATTCCCCTGTCCACAGGGAGAGGTTTGAGGCTGGTTCATGGAACAAACTAAGCAACGAAGCAATTCAGATCTCACTGGTAATGCTAGAATAGTTAGCGATAATGAAACTTGGTAGATTTAAACCTGGGAGACTAAAAACAGCATCTACAGCCATCAAATCTCCACATAGTCTTGAAAACAAATACATTCAGGTAAAGAAAGTCAAGTCAACAGATACAGTAAATGCAAATATTCTTGTGTTTGTGTGTTTGTTTCAAAATTTAATACAGTTGTGCTTGAATCTAACTGTAGTCCTGGATTTTCATTTACATAGTCAATATCTTTCTTTATTTTAAGGCAATTTGATTTAGCTTTTCTATCACTTGCATCCAAACAAGTTCTAAATGAAATATGTTATTCTCACATATAAAGACACATATACTTATAGCAGTATTGTAATATTTAAGTAACTTAAATAATTATATATAACACAGAATATACAATATTGTTATATACAGCATATAGTACTGTTGTGATATATTACACATATGATAACATGAAAGTATTTAGAAAAGTTCTATATAGTATTACTCATGCATGTGTGTATGTTTTTTTTTTTTTTTTAAATAACAGATGGGGTATTAAAGTTAATGAAGTTCTATATAGTATTACTCATGCATGTGTGTATGTTTTTTTTTTTTTTAAATAACAGATGGGGTATTTCAAGTTAATGGAGACATAATGGGTATTTATTAAATACCCACAGGATCATAACATAAAACAAGTTGTGATTACATATATTTATAAGGGTTTTAATTGTAATTGGGTCTGTGGTCTTAGCTTCCACTTTAGCAATCAAATTGATAGAATTACTAGTCTCCAAAGTGATCCTTATTTGTATGTTTCTTCACATATACAGTGCTTGTACACTTACATATATGTCATGGGTATGGTGGTCTCGATAAACCTGTGTGTGCCATTACTATTTATCTGAGCATGTGATCGAAGGCAGGGGTGCAAGTTCTAGCTCCTAGTAGACATCTACTTTTACATCACTTGAGTAAGCCAACACTCATAAGGAAATAGTGAGTGGAGTCTGAGATTTTCCTATATATCCCTATTTAAGAATTTTTCTTTCCTAGCTCCAGTCATTTCATATTGGTAGTGGTTATTGAAAAAGAGTTAAACTAAGAACATTTTAAAATGATACACTGGAGGGACCCCTGGGTGGTTCAGCCAGTTAAGTATCTGGTCATGATCCCGGGGTCCTGGGATCGAGTCGCATTTAGACAGAAGGAGCTCCTTCACTTCTCCCTGATGTGATGATTTTAGCTTCACAAGGAAAAAAACAAAAAAATAAAAAAAAAAATTCACAGCCAGCATACATCAGATCAATTTTGTCTGTTCAGTTTTTTAAGTTACCTGAGGGCCACAAGTTCATGGTACCTAAAATAATACCTTCCTTTCTCTCAAAGTTACGGTTTATAATCCATGGGCCACAGGTCTCTTAATCAGATGCTCTGAGTGGAGTTCAGGTATCTGCATTTTAAGAAATGTACCCAGTAATACTATGTTCCACCAAGTTAAAAATCTTATGTCCCAACTTAGTTGCTTAAAAGATGCAAAAGAAAAAAGAATCCTCTGTACTTACCATATTTAAGATCAACCATATTACTGGTTGAAATCTTGGGAAGTTGAGAAATATATTTTATTTGTGTGTCTTTCTTATTAATTCATTTATACCACAGATAAAATTCTGACAAGCTGTAGCTGGCACTGATCACATGAAAAAGCTGATAAATAAATAGAACTTTGGGCAAAACTTTACTACCAAATTTCCTAGTACTGTTTTCTTGAGCTGGTTAGTAAAACAAAATTTTGTCATAGTAGGCTAATGTGATCTAACCATTTGTTCACAACTCCTATTGTAAAATTGATTACCTCTAGGAGTTAAGCTAGAGGCTCAGTATCAATTAGTAATTGTAATTGAAGCTGCATGTAATTAATTATATAATTTAGGGATATTAATGTTAAATCCCATTCTAATTACATGATGAAATTGAATCATTATGAAGAATTTACTTAGGTACGAGTAAAACTCTGTAAGGGATTTGTTGGACATTTTTATTAAGAAAAACAATAAAATTACCTGTAGAATACATGTTCCACTGCAGGCAGTTCTTAATTATAATAAATGAAATCTGTCTCTCTCTTCTCATATCATATACTCTTCTGTATTCCCTAACTCTTCTTAAATATAATTTAAGAAAATATCATTCTGATTGAGTGAAACCAATTTCTTCCTTTCCCCTTTCTATAGTTAACACCTAATAATTTAAAAAATTTAATTCACACACATTTTTAAAAAATAACTGCATATAGTAAGTAAATTAGGTTCAACATATGTAATACACAACAAATGTATAAAGACTCACCCGTTCTTTACCCATGGCTGATACCACTAGTTTGAAAAGGAGACTTTTCCACTGTGTATAACAGTTAAGTGATGTTTTTCATGTAGAGCTCTAAGCAACCAGCAACAATAGATTAGACAAAGCAAATTAAATGAAAGCTATTTGCCAACCCATCATTAGTTTATTAGCTATTCAGATAAAAGGAAAATTTCCCATTAATTTTTGTATGCTCAACACCCAGCACATAGGGCCCTATATTAATTATGCTGAAAGATAATATGAGGAGATGGAAACTTACTTCTGTATCATCTGTCTTCTGCATATTCATACCAGAACTGAGATCACTGAAAGAAAAAAAAAAAAGACTCTTGAGTGGACGTGATTGTTTCAAATATAAATTTAACATAACTACTTCTTCCCCTATCTTCACTGGATCTCTGTAACTGGTCCTCTTTGTGACCTTCATTCTCCCATTGAGATCACTACATCTTTGGGTAAAAACATATAATTTACCTGAAATAATGGTGGCTATCTGAAATTTTATTCTTGTTCAATGTTTTTGCTTTCTTTTTTCTTTCAAATAAGTAAAAACAAAAAACCCCAAAAAAAGAAAAAGAAAAAGAAAAAAAAAGCTTAAACTCCCCAAATCATGGATTAATAATGTATGCAAATTAATCTTTTATATTAAAACTGCTCTAAAAAAAACCCAAAAATTACATATGACAGGTGACAGTTTTAATTTTGTGATTAAAGACTACTTTCTGTTTGAGGCTTTATTCAGTATTTAGTATTTTTTGAAGTGCCTTACTTACAATATAGTTTTTATAACATCTCCTTACAAGCAAACTATTTTAAAGTAAGTATCTACTGTGTTTTGTGGTCTGAGTCTGAATCTCCATTTCCTCAGTAATGTTGAAGATTACTTTTATATATTTTAAATAGCATATTATCTGTGTGACTGTTGTCTGTCAGTATAGCATTTAAAACGATTATAATTGAGATAACTTCCCTAACTACCTCTTTTCATTCTGTATTTTTTACCGAGATTTAAATTCCTTCATTTTAAAATCTCAAATAAGATATATATTGTGTATTTTCTCTTTCTCTCATTACAATGTAAACTTGAGGAGAGAAGCTTTCTATTTTGTCTTTGGTTTATCCACTATGTGTAAATAAAACAACTCTTGGAATATAGTAGATGCTAAATAAATATTTCTTGAAGAAATATGTAGTTAGTGCTAAACTGAAAATGTGCAAAAGAATAGTTTTAATTTAAAACTAATCTAATTTTTTATCACAGCTTTTTTGTTGTTGAGATATGCAACAAAACTAAAATGATGGGATTATTCTAAAAATCTACATTTAAAATTGGGCTAAAATTTTACAATCCAATTATAGTGGTATTTATTAAGTAAGCAAAATTATTATCTTATAAAACCTAAGAGGGAGCGTCTGGGTGGCTCAGTTGGTTAAGCATCAGAGTCTTTTTTTTTTTTTTTAAAGATTGTATTTATTTATTTATTTGACAGAGACAGCCAGCAAAAGAGGGAACATAAGCAGGGGGAGTGGGAGACGAAGAGGAAGAAGCAGGCTCCCAGCAGAGGAGCCTGATGTGGGGCTCGATCCCAGAACACTGGGATCACTCCCTGAGCCGAAGGCAGACGCTTAATGACTGCCACCCAGGCACCCCAGCATCAGACTCTTGATCTTGGCTCAGGTCTTGCTCATGGGGTTGTGAGTTCAAGACCCACATTGGGCTATGTGGTGGGCTACATGCTGGGCATGGAGATAACTTTGTAGCATTCAAAATGAAAACTTAAGAGGAAAATGGAAATACAATAAACCTCATCTTTGAAGTTAAAATATTGGTATGGAATTTAAAACACCCACTGAGGCCAAGCTTACCATTTTCCCTCTAAATATTTTGAAAGATATATGACTCATCATTTCTGTTTTCCATTTCCTTGTACTCATGGTATTTGTGAAGGAAAGCAGACACTACGGTTTGCATGTAATGAGACATTTCCATTCTAACCTAAGAAAAAAGATTTCTTTAAATTTATTATCCCAAGAGGCAATATTAGACATGGCTAACACCATTAGGAGGTTGTCGTGTTGTAGTCTACAGTCCTGTTCAACCAGGAGTTTGGATATTTAACAATGTGACCTACAGTAAATTTTCACCTAGGGTTAACAGGATTGTTTTTAAGGAGTAGTTTTAACATGGTCTTTTCTTCTTTCTTTATCACCCTTTGTAGCCTTTGTTCAATACTGTTTTATATTCCTGGTTAAAAGCTCTTGGGAAAAAAGCTCTAACACTAGAAAGTTGTTTTTCCACTTGGGTTACTTTGTCACTGCTTATTCAGACCTTGCTTTGTAGTAGGGACAAGCAAAGGAAGATGAACAAGGAACAGTTGAGGTTTCCTTTTTATTAATCCCAATTGAAAATAATCCTGCTAGCAAGTTCCTTAGTGCATGGTGCCACAGCAACCAAAACGAACATAAGCATGAAAGGAAGTCAGATAAAGCTTTCAAAATTCAAATTCTATTATGATCATTCTTTGTGATGTCTACAGCTACAGAATGTCAAGAGATTAGTTCAATCACTGTATTCTGCTCAACAGTTTTATTACCATTTATAGGGGATGCGGTAGGCAGAAGAATGGCCCCCCCCCCAAAGATCTCCATGGGCTAATCCTTGGAAGACATATGCTATGGTCCATGGAGAGGGGGAATAATGGTTGCAGGTGGAATTAAGGTTGATAATCAGCTGAACTGGAGATGGGGAGATTATTCTGGATTATTCGGGCAGGTCTAATGTAACCACCAGGATTTTTATAAGTGAAAGAGGATGACAGGAGAGTCAATGTCACAGTGATGTGATATGAGGGATATTTGGCCAATCCTTGTCTGCTTTATAGTTGTAAGGGGGCTATGGCCTAAAGAATGTGAGTGGCCTCTAGAAATGGAGGAGGCAAGAAAACAAAATCTCCTACAGGGCTTCCAGCAAGAAACACAGCCCTGCCAATGCTTGATTTTAGCCAAATGAGACCCATTTTAGACTTCTGATCTCCAGAACTCTTAAGACACTAAATTTGTTTTAAGCTACCAATGTTATGGTAAATTGTTACAGGAAAAATAGGAAATGAATACAGATACTTGATTGAATTGGTAGTTTTTCCTGTACCAAAGTTTATAGCATTCAAAAACACAGATTTGTAAGTGACTTTAACACTTAATCTTTCTTCAAATGGAACTATGTGAACTAACTTCTTAAAAAAAATGGCAAAACATCACAGAAATCTAGGTTGAGGTGAAAACTTCCTAGACTTGATACCAAAAACATATCCCTAAATGGAAACTTGGAAATTGGGCCTCATCAAAACTAAAAACTTTTGCTTTGCAAAAGACCTTGTTAACTTGGGTAAAAAAACAAACTATAGACTGGGAGAAAAGATTTGCAAACCAAATACCCAACAAAGACCTAGTGTTTAGAATATACAAAGAACTCTCAAAACTCAATATTAAAAAGAAATCCACTTGGAAAATGAGCATATGCTATGGTTAAACAATAGACCCCAGTATATGAGCACGACAAAATTCATAATTATTATATCATCACCACATTTGAAACCTTTAGGTATATATTGATTTAAGGTTCTTGGTTTACCATATCTTCAGTGCCAAAAACCAACAACAAATACTACCAATTTTGTTTTCTTTAAACACATACACACACTTTTATTGGTTTGGATGTGGTTTGTACCAGTTACCATAATTTGATTACTTTGTGGACCTGGGTTGCCTCATCGGCTGCTAATTGAGGTATCCTTCAAATCTGGCTTCATGTCAGAAAATATTCTTCTTCTCTGTTCCTAGAGAGGTGAAGTAGTACTTAACCCATTCTCCCGGAAGTAACTACATTCTTTTTTTTTTTCTTCTTCTCTATATTCCTGCCTTCCCAGGTGGTGGCCCTATGACTTTTAGTTTCCCTTGGTTTCACTATTCTTCTAAATCTCCACTCCTCTAGAAATGAGCCCATGATTTGAAATGGGCCAAGTAAATGAAAAAAAGAAATGTGGAAGGCTGAAAAGTGGGCCCTTGAAGATACCCACATCCCAACCCTAGAACCTATGAATATATTACCTTACATGGTAAAAAGGGCTTTGTAGATCTAATTAAATTAAGGATCTTGAATTAGGGAGATTACCCCGGATTATCCAATTGGGCCCAGTGTAATTACAAATGTCCTTGTAAAACAGGGGCAGAGGGAGATCTGCCCACAAAAGAGGAGTGTCAGAATAATGCCATGTGAAAAAAGACCCAACCAGCCTTTGCTGGCTTTGATGATGGAGAGAGTGGCCACAAGCCAAAGAATGCAGGTGACCTCTAAAAGCTGGAAAAGGTAAGGAAATAGATTATTTCCTCTGAGGCTCCAGAGGGAACCATCCCAGCCTCTGCCTTGACTTTGGTCAGCAAGACTAATTTGGGATTTTTGACCTTCTTTTTTTTGCTGTTGTTGTTGTTAATAATAATTTTTTTATTATGTTTGTTAGTCACCATACAGTATATCTTTAGTTTTTGACATAATGTTCTATGACCTTCTGGTAATACATTTGTGTTGCTTTCAAGTGAGTGTGTAGTGATTTGTTTCAGCAGCAATAAGAAACTACCAGGAAGAATATGGTAGAGACAGTTACTGAGGATTTATATTTGGGGTGAATTTTAAGGAAAAGATGCCTAAAATATAATTATTATAATGAATCATTATTCATACTTGTCCTGTTTTAATGTATCCCCATATTGTTTTGGTGAATCTAATTCTTAATAATTTATTATAACTTGAAGACAACCTTTTTTTCAGTTTTTAAATAGCAATTTTCTATATTATATACTTCTGAAGGTGTTATTTTCATTTTTTATCAAGTTGTCACACAAGTCAAAGTAAAAAAATTCAAGGAAAATCAGAGGCTCACCTTAACGTAGGTGTAACTTTGAAATGCCATCATCATTTTTGGATGTGAGGTTTGTGCATAAAATTTTGCTTTTAATATTTATTTTCCAAATATGAAGATAATTATGTTTTGATCATTTTGCTACTCAAGCTGAGTTGAAATTCATGCAGTTAATTTTTGTTTATTATTACACTTGTATAACTGACATAATTGCATTTTTAATAGTGTTATACTAAAGCCCAAAGCTAAAAGAAATCTCAACATAAATAATAGTTTTATATATTTTTAGAGATACTAATTGAATTACGTTTGAGTTAAGATATTGAAGCATTTATTTATTGCCACCATAAACAGAATATTTAAAAAAAAAAACCCACTTCTAATGAGAACTTTTTAGCATATAGTTGATTGCACATAAAAATATAGTTTTATTTGTATGGGCATGATAGACATTTTGAATGGTATTTTACAATATTTTAAGTGCTTGAACTAGAGTTTACATAAATTAAATTTCATCAGGGTTTATCATAAAACTATATATTATACAACTAAAATTCTATGAAATCATTTTTTACTTTTATAATTAAAGTGTAATAAACATATTGTTAACAACACACATTGTAAATGCATTAGTGAGTTTTTACAAAGTGAACACATCCATGGAATCTCTAAATATCAAGATGGAAAATTTTCTGAATCCCAAAAGCCTCATTGTGTTCCTTCCCAGTCATTAATCTCATCAAAGATAAATGCTAAATATTAATTTCTAATATCATAATTTATTTTTGTATATTTAAAAAGTTGCATGTGTGAGGAAATTATCCAACATATATATGTCTGACTTATTTCATGAAATTTATGTTTGTAACTTCATCTGTGTTGTTATCTATAGCCATAGTTTACTTTTATTCTTTATTAATCTTATCAATACAGCCAGGTAGTGACTATGCTTGACAGATAGCTGTTCTTTTTTCCCCCAGTTTGGAGCAACACTACTCAATGTATGTATGTATGTATGTATGTATTTTTGTGTATGTCTTTTGGAATAATCTTGTAGGTATATTAGTAAAAGTGTAATTGCTTTGTCTTGTAGTAGAGTATGATCAGTTTTGGTAGACATTACTAAACAATTTCTTAAAACAGTGATTCTAATTTATATACTCACCCACATTACATGATATTTCTAGTTTTTTCTATTATTACCAAACTTGATTTTGACATGTTCTTCAAATTTAGCTAGTCTATTTGATTAGTATTATATTTGTTGGAAGGAATTTTCCTTGTATGTATGGAGGCATTACACATCCAGATATTATCTGTATAAGTATATGTAAGTATGAAGCCCCGGAAACATGGGGGCAGGAAATTCCTCAGGAGCAAAATTATTTACTTTTCTGGACAAATAAAGATAAAGACAGTAATTCCCTCCAGAGACATTTAGAAACATCACTCCCAGAAGCAATTTCCTTACATTTCAGGGCAATTAGCTTAGGCATATCTTCGTCCCCTCCCCAGAAACATTTGCTTTTATTTCAGGATAATCCAAGTAATGTTTGTCTTTGCACAAGGTGGGGAAGAAGGGGTGGGCAAGTTTCCCAGAAGTTTCTATGTAACATAGTCTTCCAGCCTTGTGGTTTCTATCCTGTAACATTCTGGCACTGTAAGAACAGTTATCAACTGCAACTAATTACATCACCCTGTGGGAATTGGGACTCTAGGAATCAGGGACTCTAGGGACTCTAGGAATCTAGGAATCAGCATTATAATTCTACTCCAGTTTCTGCTTTGCCGTAAGTAATAAACTTGGTCTTCAAACCAAAGATCTTGTATTTTCTCTGTTTCTGTCTCTCTCCTTCCATGTATGTATGTATGGCTACAGAGTGAAATGGTCCTGTTTCCAACATAGTGAGAAGTCACAGGTCTGGGAAACAGATGATGGAATGCCAATGGCCTCTCTCATTATTATACCTAACCATTCATTTAGGGAATTTTTGTTCATATCTTCATGGCACTAGACTCAGAGGGTACATACCATACTTACATACCTAAGTATTCCTAGTACCCAAGGAATACTTCTATCAGGTAACTATCAGCTGAATTAAGAGCTGTTTACTACATGGACATCTTAGACTCTACTGACTCTAGTGGACAGAATGATTTATCCAAGAGGAAATTGGATAAATGTTATATAATGAGCACAAGAAAGTCTTGAAACCAGGAGATCCCGTTAATACTCCCATTGCTAATATTATTGGTGGGAAAATGCTTAGGACCAGTAAGGAGCTGGATTTTGAGAGTATTAAATTAGGGTCACACCGTTTGGTAAACATCTTTGTTCCACTATGTTGCTACAAGGCCCAGTAACAGGAAATGGGTAGTCCAGGCAGGACTTTGATTATCAACATAATCTCCTGTGACCTAGAAATAGAAGATAAGACTAAAAAGCTATATTTTAGGTTAATTTATTTCTTACTCCTCTTATATTCTCATAATTTTTCTTGCTAACTTATGTAAAGGAACTGTTGGTTGTTAACATTTTAAATTTTAAATGGGATTTGTATTAGTTTCTGAGGGTTACCATAACAAAGTACCACAGATGGGATGACTGAAAACAGCATAAATTTATTCTCTCAGAGTTTTGGAGGTTAGAATACTGAAGTCAGTGTGTTGGCAGGGCCACACCCTCTTCAAAGGCTCTAGAGGAGAAATCCTCCTTGCCTCTTACAGTTCCTGGTAACCCCAGGGGATTGTGGCTGATAGCAGCATAACTCCAGTTTGCCTCTCCCTTTAAGGGCAAAAACAAAAGCAAGAGGCTTAATTTCAGTTGAAAATGGGGGAAGAGATTCTTTTCCTCTCCTTTTCCTTGGAGCATCTAATTTAGAAAATTTAACATTGTAAATACTTTTTCCTCTTTGAAATTTAAATAGATCATTTTGAAAACTAGACTAGTTAGGCATCATATCGGCTTTATGAGCCAGGAACGTTTATCTCAAATAAATGGAAGTCTCTTTGAAATGTAAGCCTCAGACAAAATAGTTTGCTTTTTCCTCTGGATAAAGCCATTTAGCTGACAGAAGGTGACCTCAATTACTACGTAAAGTTAGTATGAACTGTGTGTGACAAATGGTACTATCAAGGCCTCTTACTTGAGGACTAGTTATAGTTTATCTTGAGAACATGTATGTATTGGTTATATGTGCTTGAATAAATAAATGAGTGAAATTTTTTTCTGTCTTCACAATCTCCTGGCAGATTATCTGTTTTGCACATCACAATCCTATTTAATGCTCATTCAATAGTTAAAAAAAAAAAATAAATAAATAAATAAATAACTTCTCTAGTAACTTTGTGGAGAGGATGTCTGGATCCATAGATTTTTTTAAAATTATATTTCCTCAGCAGTCTTCACATGACCATCTTCCTCTGTGGCTGTGTCTTCACATGACATTCACTATATGTGTGTCTGTGTCCAAATTCCTCTTTTCTTATAAGGATGGAGTCATTTTAAATTAGGGATCTGATGGCCTCATTTTAACCTGATTATATCTTTAAAGACCTTATTTCTAAACAAAGTCACACTCACTAGGAACCAAGCATTAGGGTTTCAGTATATTTTGAGAAGGGGAGGGAACACAGTTCAACCCATAACAGGAGTATATATGAATTGAAATCACTGCGTAATGGTATAGTTGTTGATAGAACTCTGTTTTGGGATTTGGAGGAAAAACTTTTCATTTGGACAAAGATTAAGTATGGATGCTGTGAGACTCAAGAGTGATGTGTTCTGAGTATCCTTTTGTTTCTCTGGATCTGTTCTGTGTTCTGCATCCTTGGCATTTGATTTCTATATATGGCATTATCTGGAAGTCATATGACCTCTGCTTATAGTCAGGTTCACACAGTCAGGTTCACACAGTCATATGACCTCTGCTTATAGTCAGGTTCACACAGGAGGAGGTGACAGGAGTTACAATGATGTGAAGATAGGTTGGATTATTTATCACTGTTCTTCCCATATGCCAGTGCCTCTGTTCCTTTACCCAAGTCTACAAATACCATCCAGTGGTCATCTTCTACAAGTGCAGTTCTTGTTTAATTCTAATGGCTCCTTCTGCATGCCTCTTCAATTCCAAAAGTGACAAAAGTTTCCCATTGCTGCTAGACCTAGAGTTCCTTATCATCATTTTGTAGTTCTCTTTCACCCTATCCACACTGGTAATCCTTCCTCTTTTAAACTCCTCCATCACCCCTTTTAAGCATGACATTATTTCTTACCAAGATCCTCACAATTATACCTACCTTAACTTAAATAATACAATACATCTGTAAATCTGCTTCTACTTAAGCTTACGGGTAAATGGATTCTTCATGCTCTAGGGTGAAAATAACCTTTTGGCTCTTTTCATAGAGAGACCAAAATGGGGAAAAAAAAATATCTTTCAACAATGTTTCCAAACACAGGACCCCAACACTCATTTAGGTGAACTAGCCAAGTATTGCCGGGAAATTCTTGATGGAAGGTTGCAACTGAGTACAGTTGGCTGCGTTCACTGTCTATGTGCATGAAAAAACCATGTAGGCCAACTAAACCACTGGCTCTTGATCTCTCTCTACTCAGGTACACAGTAATGCTTTGTAAGCATTATAAAAACAGATGCTTTAGGCATGTTCTAAACCATGCATGAGAGCCCAATTTTTATTGTAAATTACACAGTGGGGTTTCTATTTAAATGAGATAATTCCTTCCATATTTACTTATTTGCAGTCTTCATGCTTCATGGTCATACAACCAGAACAAGCAATTTCAAATTATTTATAAAAACAGATTCTTCCCTAGAGAATAAGTAATATCTCAATCTCTTTACTCTGCTCTAGGATAAAATGTCCCTAAGATAAAATGTCTTTCTCTCTTTTTTTAAAATTTAAAATAGTATAAAATTTAAAGTGTTTTTATTATGAATGTCTTATATTTTTGTATGACTTTCTCATCTTGTGATTCACATAGTTAACAGACATTAAGATTAATTAATAAAGAAAGAAAACAAGCAGACGTGTCTTTAAAGATTTCTCCTTTCCCTCTATTTTCTTATTTAACATTGCCTTTTTCTTCCCATCATTCACTTGATTTATCTTTTCTTCTACTTCAGTCAACAATAATTTTGAACACTTCATCTACCACTTACTGAATTTTTAATTAAAAGCTTCTTGTTTTCTGTTTTGCAGACTATGCTTGAATAGCTCTGAAAATTTATATGCAGGTTTTTGATTCATCTCATCCAATTCAAAGAAATAAATTTTAATTTGCATATAAAATTCCTTGATAATGAGATTTTCTTCTATCCATGTTACTCTCCCCATAAGTACTGTAATATCCTACAGTGGTATTTCATTAATTATAAATATAAGAAACTTGTAAGAACTTTCTATATATTCAAGTTTCTCAAAGATAAAACTTCAAAATGAATGTCTTTGTCTATTTATGGAGAATATATAAGAAAGGGTTTTAGTTAATATTTTATCAAAATACTCTTCATTATTTCAATGCTCTATTGAACCACACTTCATGTAACAATTGAGCTTGTGAAACTGTTTAACACTTCATAAACTTAGAGTTGTCAATGTCTCTGAGCACTATCATTCAATAAAAGACAATATTTGACCTAGCCTTGAGATTAAATTAATTTCTGCCTCAAAAAAATATCACCTTGGGGGGGGGGAAACTATAGCTAGACATAGAATGAGAAATATCCAAGTATTACACAACTGGCTAGGATTTTAAAATAATACTGACCTTATAGCCCTAGTCTAGAAAATGAATAATATTTTCAGAGAACTTCTTTGTATCACAAATATTCATCCAGGGAATTGAACTGTCTCTGGAGAACTCTTCCCCAAAACCAAATAAGAGTCTTCCTTCAAAATTCAGCCTTAGAAAGACGTTTTCTGGAGTATTTCAAAGGTATAGATTATGGATATATTCCTATAAAGACATATACCACCTGTATATTTTTGCTTCTGTAGCATCTCTGGAAACATACTGCTTGCTGGAAAAAATAAATCTAAATTGATCCCAATTATACTTCCTGGGTTACAGAGCAGCTGGCTATCATACTTCCGCTTTCCTAAAGCATTTTTACTGGTTTGGGTATGGAAAGGAGACTCATCTGCTATTATTCCAAATTACCAATTCAGTAGGTATTAGTGGTAATTGGAGACAAACATCCCTGGGGACACAATTCTTTCGTACAGTATACCACAGTATGGAAATTATTTTGAAATAATTCAGTGAGCTCATGCAAACACACCATTGTTCTGTTTCCTCTTAGGCTGGGGAAGCCCATAAAGATAATCAGTGTCTGGTCCAGAGAAGACAATGAATAAAAACTGTCCATGAAAGATGGTGGATTTGTCTGTTCTGTATGACTCTAAAACACTTCTATATTTACAGCTATTATTAGGCTGTTCGGTAAATTTCATCAGTTGCCCTGGACTGTCCTCCTTGGGGGAGGTGCTTCATAGGGAACTGATTAAGACTGTGTGCTCTGTAGTTAGACATCTCTGAGATTGAATCCCTGTAGTATCACTGAAATTCTATCGGGTAGGACAGGCAAACTAGATGGAAGGCAGTGGGGAAAAGGTGAGAATTTTTTTTGATGCTATTTTTTCATCATAGGCCCTCTGATTTTATATAGAATACCAGTTGTTTGATGTGGTTAATTGACGTTGAAGCAGATTCAATAATACAAACTTTTCTTTCTATCAAACCACTCTCTGATGATGCCTCACATATACAAAGAAATGAACTTAAAAAAAAAAGGCGAATATATGATAAATTTAAATAAGCAAGATATATGGCATGCAAATATTAATGAAAAGAAACAGTGAATCAAAACAGTGTGGTACTGTCACCCAAACAGATGTATAGACCAGTAGAATAGAATAAAGAAGGACGTATATATGTGATATATATACACACACACAAATTCACATATACCTATATATGCACACAAATATATCACTCAAAAGGATTTTCACCTAGGTGCCAAGACCACTCAATGGGGAAAGGGTAGTTTTTTCAACAACTGAAACTGGGGAAACTGGTATACACATGAAAAAGAATGAAATTGGACATTTACTTTAAAAAAATTAAACTTAAAATACAAAATTTAACAAAATAGATTAAATATCTAAACATTATAACCATAAAGCTGTAGAAGAAGATATAGAGCAAAAGGTTTACAACACTGAATTTGGCAATGACTTCTTAGATATTGCACTAAGCACAAGCAAGCAAAAATTAGATAAATTGGACTTTATCATAATTAAGAACTTTTGTGCATCAAAGTACACTATCAACTGAATGAAAAAGCACACCAGAGAATGGAAGAAAATATTTGCAAGTCAATACCTGATAAGGGATTAAAATCCAGAATATTTAGAGGACTCCTAAAACTCAACAGCCACCACTACAACAAAATCTATTTGAAAATTCACAAAACACTTGAATAGAGATTTTAACAAAGAAAATATACAAATGGCTAATAAGCAAATGAAAAGATACTCAACATGACTATCATTAGAGAAATGCAAATCAAAACTACAATGAGATACCACTTCATAACATTAACATAGCTTATTCTTCCCCCCTCTGCCCCCCACCCCCACAAAAAGCCCACAGAACATCATAAGGGTTGGTGAGGATGTGGAGAACTTGAACTTTTATGCATTGATGGTTGGAATGCAAACCAGTGCAGCCACTGTGGAAAACATTACAGAGGTTCCTCAAAAAACTAAACATAGAAATATCCTATGATACAGCAATTCCACTTCTAGGTGTATACCCCACAGAATTGAGCAGGGTCTCAAAAAGATATTTGTACAACATTGTTCACAGCAGCAATATTCAAAATAGCCTAAAGGCAGAAACAACCCAAATGTTCATCAATGTTAGAAAGTGTCATACATGTACACACAATGGAATATCATTCAGCTTTAAAAGGAAATGGAATTCAGACAAGTTACAACATGGAAAAACTGTGAAATCATTATGCTAAGTGAAATAAGCCAGACACAAAAGGGAAAATATTACATGATTTCATCATGTAGGATACCTATAATTGTCAAATATATAGAAACAGAAAGTAGAATGCAGAGGGGAAGAGAGGGAGTTATTGTTTAGTGACTACAGAATTTAAGATGATGAAAATCTCTAGATGAATAGTGGTGACAGTTGCATAGCAATGTGAATGCACTAATGTCATTGAATTGTATACTCAAAAATGGTTAAAATGGTAAATTTCATGTATATTTCACCACAATGAAAAAAAGAAAAGAACAGAAAACTGAAGTGGCCTTATTAGTATCAGATAAATTCTCAGGCTAAAGAATGTTACCAGAGACAAAGTGCTAAATTTCATGGTCAAAAGTGTCAGTTTATCAGGAAGGATTACATACTTATCCTAATTGTGCAAGTGCCAAATGAGAGATGTTTCAAATAATTAAAGTAAAAACTTTCAGAACTTAAAGGAGAAACAAATAAATCCACAATTATATTTGGGACTTCTAACACTCCTCTCAGAGAAATGGATAAAATGAGTACCACCAACCACTTTCCCCATTTGTCATTTATAGAATACTACCCAACAGCAGCAAAATACCTATTCTTTCCAAGTACTCACTGACCATTGGACCAATAAAGGAGTCTCAAATTAAAAGGACTGAAACCATCTATACTTTGTGATTGAATACAGTAGAATTGCATGAGAAATCAATAAGTGGGGAGCCTGGTGGCTCAGTCAGTTAAGCAGCTGCCTTCAGCTCAGGTCATGATCCCAGGGTTTTGGGATCCAGTCCCCCATCATGCTCCTTGCTCAGCAGGGAGCCTGCTTCTCTCTCTGCCTGCCGCTCCCCCTGCTTGTGCTCTCTCTCTCTCTGAAAAATAAATTAAAATCTTAAAAAAAAATCAATAAAATGATATATGAGAATTCTCTAAATATTGGAAAGTAAATAGCACAACACTAAATGATACAAATGTCAAAGAAAAAAATTCAAAACGAAAATTAGAAGATATTTTTAACAGGATGTCAATGCAACGAAACATCAAAATTTGTGGGATGTTGTTAAGGCAGTCATGACAGGAAAATATTTAGTTTTAAATGTTTATATAGAAAATGACAAAAGGGTTTAAATGCTGATCTAAGTTTCCACCTTAAGAAGCTAGAAATAGAAGAGTAAATTAAACAAAAGAAAGTGGGAAAAGGAAACACTACTGATAAAAGTATAAATTAATGAAAAAGCAAAGGAACAACAGTACAGAAAATTAATGAAACCAGATGATGTTTTTTGAAAATATCAATAAAATTGGTAAACTTCTAGCTAGACTGAGCATGAAAAAATGAGATAAATGGATTTCTAACAGCAGGAGTGCAATAAAATCGTTGGGGTTAATGTAGAGCATGAAATTAGCCATAATACCTAGCTTGCTAAAATGTAACAAGGCGGGTGCTGAGGGCAGGGAAGGTTTCCGAGAAGGGCATCGGCCTTTGGAATTCTGAGGCCTGTGTAACCACTCTGCCCTTGGAATGCCGCAGGGAGTTGCCTTCCTGAAACTTTCTTAGCCCAAACAGTTGCCCTGTGATCTAAGAGATGTAGGCATTATCCCTTAGGCTATGATTAGCAGAACTCGCAGAACATGCAAATTAGCATATGGTATCTTTGCTGTAAACACATCCTCCCAGTTTCAGTAACACCCCTTGTCACACATCATGTGCTTGAGAAACAGTGATAAGGATTTGTGATTATCCTGAAGGACCAATAAAAGCAAAAAGAGCAAAGAGTCTTCGCCTCTGAGCGTTGACCCTTTTGCCTTCTCTCTTTCACAGCAAAGTTTGGAGTAATCTTTCATCTGTTGGTACTGGGATTGCTGGCCATTCTCGGCAGAAAATGTCTCTACAGTTCTTAAGGTCATTGAAAAGATTATAATGGGGCGCCTGGGTGGCTCAGTCTATTAGGCGTCTGCTTTTGGCTTAGGTCATGATCCTGGGATCGAGCCCTGTATCGGGCTCCCTGCTCAGCAGAGAGCCTGCTTCTCCCTCTCCCATCCCCCCTGCTTGTGCTCTCTGTCTCTCTCTGTGTGTGTTAGATAAATAAAATCTTAAAAATAAGTTAATTTAAAAAATAAAAAGATTATAATAAAGGCCTGTTTTCCAATAAGTTTGATACCTAGATAATTTGAGCAAATTCCTTGAAAGAAATAAAACTATCTGAAGGAAAAAAAAAGAAAACCTAGATAGTACTGCATCTATTAAAAAACTGAATTGGAATTAAAAAATTTACTACACTTTTGCCTACTTCCTGTCAAAAAGAGAAAAGATTTAGATGATGTTTCCACTGGCAAATCCCATCAAAATTTTAATGTAAAAATAATAAAAGGCTAATACTGGATGAAAAAACAACTTATAAATCAAGTTTGCTATTATTTTCTTCTGTGACCTGTTTATTCATTCAGTTTCCTATTTTGGGTAGGAATATTGGTTTTACTGTTGTGAGAAGCTATTAGATTAGTGTAGTAATCCCTAATTGTGGTATAAACAGAAAATATTATTCCCAGTTTGTCAATTTTTTACTATACTTACTCAAAATAATGCTGATTCTGAGTGTGAAATTTACATCTTATGTTCCATACAGAACCATCATGGGAAAAAAAGGTGATGTTTATGATATTATTAATATTCCACTTAAGTTTTTGTTTTTGCTCTTTTTAAAATGTATTCTCTTCCTGTGTTGAGCACTGGGTGTTATATGTAAGAGATGAATCACTAAATTCTACTCCCGAAACCAATATTATACTATATGTGAACTAACCAGAATTTAAATAAAAATTTGAAAAAAATAAAATTTCTAGATGCTTGCAGAAAAAATAAAATTTATTCTCTTACTCCATTTTTAAATTAATTCACTTTATTTGTTCTAGTAACAAATTTCAGGTTCAAATACAAAGTTTCTATTATTGAAGATTTTCATTTCAGTTAAATTTTAGAGAAAGCTAATTCAAATTGTACACAAAAAATAAGAAGTCAATTCACCTAATTTACATGGAAGCATGTATCTACTTACTGGATGTCAGAGCTCACAACGGAGTATATGTTTTACTTTCACCTTCCATCACACGAATGCCTTTTCTCTGTGTGATGTTCATTCTCAAATATTCTCTCACCGTATTAGTTTCTGGTAGCTCGCAGTTTAGCAGCCTGTGTTAAAAGACAACTTTTCTTCCTAGAGGATTCATTCAGGTAGAGTCTAGCTACATTAACTTATCTGCCCATATGTGAACGAGTCAATGGCCAAGGAGAGTAGACCAGTTTATCGGTCAGACGTCTATCATATGAGATGTGTCGTACAGAACAAAGTACTGAAAGTAAAGACTTGGTGTTTCCTCAAAGATAAACCAATGCAGAATTTAGGTAGATTAAAAACAATACATGTACACACAGACATATACACACACATACAACACAATCCCATTACAGTATCTTTATCTGACAATAACGGTGATTCACTCTGGGGAAAGATGCCTTTAAATAGACAACCACACAATTAAAACAAATATGAACAAATACACATTTTAATCACTAAAATATGAGACACTCCATGCTGCATTAGAGAATATGAAAAAATGAGGTTTTGGTTACAGAGTGAATAAAAACGGGGAAAATTGCATATCTCAGGAAGCAATTTTCAGAGTAGGTAAGGTATTCAGGAAACATGTAACTTGCAAAGATTATTGAGTTGAGTACAGCTTTCTTTTCCCCCCTCCCTTCTTTTCCCTTCTCTTCCCTTTTCCTCTCTTCCCTCCTTTCTTTTTTGCTTTTCTTGTTTGTTTTTTTTTTTTTCAGGCTACCATTATGTAAAAAAAGGACATTCTTCCATAAAATAGCCATTTATTCCCCAGCCATTAAATAAACATTGAAAGAGTTAAAACATTATATTTCTAATTCTATCTTTTTATTTTAAAATAGATTATTTCTGGGGCACCTGGGTGACTCAGTTCAACCACCAACTCTTGATTTCAGCTCAAGTCACAATCTCAGGGTTGTGAGACAGCCCTGCAATGGGTGAGGAGCCTACTTAAAATCTTTTCTCTCTCTCCCTCTCCCTCTACCACTCTTTCTGCCCCTCCCCTGAACCCTCTGCCCACATGTGTGCATGCTCTCTCTCTCAAAAAAAGAAAAAAAAAAAAAAAAGGAAAAAATAGATTCTTTATTTTTTCTTGTTTAATTATTTGGTTATTTAATCCTCAAATCCAAGTTTCTTAAATATAGATTCACACAGAGAAGAAAAAAAAATGGCAAGAGAAAATTAAGAAGTTTTAGGAAAGAAAAGAGTTCCTTCAGAGTAAGTAGAGCCCACTTCGACTCTCTTTTAAGGACATCACTGAAGGTATTTCAATTACCTTATTTTTTCTATATTTGTATAACATGCAAATTAATATGAACTAAATAATGGATATGTCTTTAACCTTTAAAAATTCAACCTTGTTCACAAAGCGTATTCAAGACAATTAAAATTTTTGTCCTGTCAGCAAGAGCTATTTTATATTAAAATATGTTGTAAGCATTTAATTAAGTCTTGCAGTTGTTATATGGAAATTATAGAGCAGCTACCCATTTCTCACTTAGCAATACTCATCAGTAGTTCTCTACATGCAGATTTATATTTAGATATCTCCTGCTGTTTTGTCTGCAATATTAAAATCTAAAAGTTATACAATTCTATTTGGTGATGTTGGAGATTTTCTATTTAAAATAAAATGTGTTAATGTAAATTAGAAAACCCCATCTTTTACTCTTTACCATAGAGTGCCAACTCCAGCATTGCATCTCTACTTCTGTAGTCTTTAATATGGACCTACTTTCTATCTTAGGCCATTAAGATTTAATTTCAACATGCCAGGTGTTTAATGTGTTTAAAGCAATAGAATATACATGTTTTTCCTTCATTTTGTTTTTGTTCCTGTAAAAACATCTGATCATAAAGTAATAAATAGCCACACACACACACACACACTAAATCAAGAGGCAATTTTTTCTCACTACATTGTTTAAGAATACTGCAGGTGAAATCTTTATTAATCAATCAATTTATTAGCGATTAGATATTAATTTTCTAAAATAGGTTAAAAATCTATGCTTTATTAGTCTATGACACACTTTGTTGACAATGCGGAGAGGAAAAAACATGTGTCATTAATTATTCACAAAAAAATATCTTCAATTCTTTTCCTTAATTTGCTGATGGTCTCACTTTCTTTCTCCAGTTGCTAGAAGGCATTTTATCACCAGGCAGCTACTAATCAACTTAGACTATTCTATAAAATGTGCTTTTTTTTTTTTTTGTTAGAGAGAGACAGAGACAGAGGGAGCGAGAGTGAGAGAGAGAAATCACACGTGCAAGCTGGGAAGGGGGAAGGGGCAGAAGGAGAGGGAGAGAAAGAATCTCAAGCAGGCTCCACACTCAGCGGGGAGGCTGATGCAGGGCTGGATCTCAGGACCCTGAGATCATGATCTGAGCCAATATCAAGAGAACCATGTTTAACCAACTGAGTGACAGAGGCGCACATGTTTTTCACTGATTTAAATTTACAATTGTTTTATGGTTTAATTTTAAATACTCATATCTTAAATTCATTTTGATTTAAAAAACACATACAAAAATTTTCAACACTTAAAAGTAGAAAGAATAGTGTGATAAGTACTCTCATATGGTCATCATTTAGCTTCAACAATTATCAAGATTTTGAATAAACACTTTTTAATATACTTTTCATATGGTATCTCTTTCCCAATATTTTCCCTTTCATCTTTCACTAATTATTTTTAAGTGACATAATTTAAAGTAACTTAATATAATTTTTCCCATAAATGTTTAGTAAAGGATTGCTGTATTTCTAGTGTGGATTGCTCTTATATTTTAATTCTATCAGTAATTATAATAATATTTATTGTTTATATTTTTCTTAAAATATATGGTATTTTGACATGTACATATCACACATGGTAAATGCTATTTCAGGATTTTAAAAAATCATTTAAATTTAATCAGTTCTGTTTTAGGGGATTCAGTTGTGTAAGTGAAGATGCCACTGTTTCTTGCCTAGATCATTTCATTAGTCTTTTAAATGACCTCCTTTTTTCACACATTTTCTTCCTCGGTCAATTCCAAACACAGCTACTGGAGTAATCTATTTAAAAGGTAAATTGGATTATACCATATCTGTGCTTATAATCATCTAATAGCTTTTTATATCATTCTAAACAAAAACCAAAGGACTGGCTTCTGACCTCTAATGTTTCCTCTTCTTCCTCTTTTGGCTTATTCTGCTTCAGTCTCGCCATCTTTTTGCCTTTTCTCTCCCATATTCTGAATTCAGGACTTTCTCCCTCCCTATTCTTTATGAGAAGAATGCTAATGGCTTACTTCCTCATCTCCTTCAAATCTTTATTCCAATTAACATCCCCATTGAGGCCTTCTTTAAAAATAAATAAAACACAACTCCCCATCCATTCCAGGACTCCAGGACACCTTATCCCCCTTCCCTGCCTTTTTTTAAAATCATTGTCACAATCTGACCCCCGATATCGTTTATTTGTTCTGTTTAATGTCTACCTCCTCCCACAAGAATTAGGGAAGAAGACAAGAGATTTTTTTCAGTTGTTTCGAAAATGCCTGGGGCATGATAGGCAACCAATAAATAATGTTTAAATGAATTGAGTTAAATAATCAAACTAGGTTACTTTCTTAGTCCTCCTTTTAGGAATTAAATATGGGGTTCTCAAAACTCCACATTAGTGGTCCCTGATAATGGTGACCCTGCGCAGATTATGATGATTTGTATAATTGGTTGTTTTCTTATTTTTACCTTACCTAGGGTAAAAGGTGGAAGCAAGCTATCACCTTGCTTCTGTTAGTACTATTTTTCTTTTCAGTTTTTCATTATGAGCAGAGTTGAAAGAATTTTACTGTGACTACTCTAAAAATACCACCTTGATTCTACCACTGATACTTATCTTTATACTTCCATTAGCATGTATCTACCTAACCATCCCTCTATACATCCATTCTTCCATCTTACAACATGATGTATTTGAAAGTAAGTTTCAGTAAGTTTCTGGGAATACTTCAGCATGCCTACATTACTAAAGCTCAATATTTTAACATGTCTTCCCTTGACATGAAATTTAAATACAATGAATTGCACAAATATTAAGTGCATATTTGTCGAGTTTTGACATATTCAAGACTCCAAAATGTTACCTTATGGCTCTTCCTAGTAATTCTCACTCACACACACACCAAGTACCCATATTTCCAGTTTTTGAATATCCTTGTCTGTTCCAAAACATCATATAAATAAATAATCTGTTTATACATTTTACATAAAGTTTATTTCACATAACATAATGTTTTTGAGATTCATACATGTTTTGGGGGTGGATCAGTATTCCATTTCTTTTCATTACTGAGCAATATTCCATTATATGGATATACTACTGCTAATTCTAGTATTCTATTAATGGACACCTGGACTGGTCCAAATTTCTGCCATGAACATCTATTCAAGTCTTTTTGTAGACATATATTTTCTTGTCTCTTATGCAAATACCTAATAATAGAATGGTTGGGTTATACTCTAAGTATATGTTTACTTTTATAAGAAATAACCAGAGCTGTTTTTGGTTATACTATTTTGCATTCCCACCAACAATATACATTTATTTTAAAAAATTTTTAAGATTTTTTTATTTATTAGAGAGAGAGAGCACATAAGCAGGGGAAGGAGCAGAGGTAGAGGGAGAAGGAGGCTCCCTGCTCTATTCCAGGACCCTGAAACCATGACCCGAGCTGAAGGCAGATGCTTACTGATTGAGTCACCAAGGCGCACCCCCCCACCAATAATATATGAAAGTTCTAATCTTTAGCAACGTTTGATATTTGTGGCCTTTTTAATTTTAATCATTTGGCTAGTCATAATTTTTATCTTTTTATGATATTATTTGTATTTTTCTGATGTCTAATGATGTTGAAAATCTTTTACCTGTGTTTATTATTCATACATCTTCTGTTGTGAAGTGTGTATTCAAATTATTGACCTTTTAAAATTGCTGAATTTATAAATAAGTTCTTTCTATGTTCTGAGATGAATGTTGAATAAGTATTCTCTCTTATTCTGTGGCTTTTCCATTCATTTTCTTACAATTAATTTTGATGGACAGAAGTTTTCAAATTGATGAAGTCTAATTTATCATTATTTCCTGTCATTTTTATTGTATTTTATGTCCTAAGAATCTTTGCTTACCTGTAGCTTATAAAATTATTTTCTCATATTTTCTTTATGCCTTTGGTTTTTATGATTATGTCTATGATGAATTTTAAGTTGATTTTTGTTTATGGTATGAGGTCAAAGTTTATGGTATATTGTTTATGGTAGAGGTCAAAATTCCTTTAAAAAAGGAAGTGGATATCCACTTACATTAGTACCATTTCTTTTAAAGACTTTCCTTTTCCCATTGAATTGATTTGCCAGCTATTAAAAAAAAATAAAGTGATGATACAGGTGTGGTTGATTTATGGGAAGTATAATATATACTACTTACCTCTTTGTTAAGTTTTATGTCAAAATCACACCTTGATTTCTTTGGCTTCTTTCTAGCTTCTAACTTCTGCTTTTAGTCTGAAGTCAGACAATGTATATTCTCTACCTTTGTTCTACTTTTCCAAGATTGCCTTTGCTATTCTAATTCTTTACTATTGCAATATAAATCTCAAAATTGACTTGTCAATTTCTACAAAACATATGAAAAAGTTTTTTTCTTTTTTTGTGTGCTTTTGCATTGAAGAACTTCCCACGGTTTCAGACTTACATTCCCATTTAATTATTAACCTGGTAAAGAAAAAAATCTAATCAAATTTTATCTCCATGTTGTCTTATTATAGATACTAATAGATTAATCAATATACCAATATAGTCATAATATTAGCAAGGTATTACTAAATTTTAATAAACAGATAATGAATTGCTTATATTAAGAATACTTTGATACCATGGTCTTGTGATTTCCTACCTATTAAGTAGTTTACTGAGATTTTAAGCTACCAAATATTAGAAGTTAATTAGACTCTCAAAACATATTTAATAAAAATAACTGATCCACAAAAGCCATTTTTTTGATCCAACAGCTGCCTCAGTTCTCCAGTTTCATTTCTTAGTACTGAAATTTCAATTCTGGAAGTTAAAATTAAAAGCCATAAATGTATTATTAAACATATTGAAATCTGTTTCAAAATTAGCTATTACTGTATTTTGTTTTTCTGCAATTTGCAAATGATATCTGTTGATGATGTCAAGGTAATTATTCTGCATCCCAGGTACATTTTATTGTAGGCAGTCATCAAAATTATGTTGATAATAATATGGTATTTAATGAGTTCTCATAGCTAAGCCTTGCATTTTTTTTCGTCCTAAGGTGGATCATTTTATAGAGTTATAATACATGCTAAATAATGGCATGGTATATTCCCAGTTTACATTTTACTGGAAGTAAAATGATATCCATTTTAGTCAAATACTCTTTGATATAAAAAATCACTTATTTAGAAAAAAAAGAGTATTCCCAGTTACTTAAAAAGACTGAATCATTGATACATTACCTAGCTAGGTTTGCTATCATCTGATTGCTATAAAAGGTATAATTAAATCTTTTCTAAAGAACAGAAAAACCTCATTTTAAGAAACTATGAAAATCATTCTATTTAGGGAAAGGCAGTTTTTTTTTTTTTAGCCTTATAATGTTTGATAGATACATTTTAAATTTATTTATATTTCTCTTTTATCTTAAAATACTTGAGAAATATCAATAAAATCATAACAAATCTACTTCTATGGGCTCAAATTGTTAATAGATGCATATGCTAATTAATTTTAAAGTACACATTTACTAAGCTACTATTTTGTGTCATGCACTGTGCTCAGCTTTTTTTGTACAAACATGAATAATGTAGTATGGTTGGGTAGAAAAATACAGAAAGCAAAAATAGTACAAATGCTAGACTGTGCAATATATAATATGAGTAGTGGTAAATTGAATTCTAGGATGCCTCCACAGATTCTACACACCCATGTGTACCTGTCCATATAATTCCCTGGATGTGAAATGATAGATTTTACTTCCATGGTGAGGTTTTATTACATGGCACCAATGAATTTAAGAAAGAGAGGGACTAGCACTTCTCTAACCAATAATGCCAAGCTGGTTGTAAAGGGAAACATGCTAAGTTTTGCTACATCACATTGCAGATTTTGTCCTGGCTTCTGATTATGCAAGAGCAGTGGATTTTGCCTGCTTAAACATGAGGCTTAGGAGACAGAGAGCTCACGGATCAGGTTCTCTCTCCTGGAAGCAGGTGTCCGGACCTGCTAAGTCTCTGTGTACCCTAATGCAACAGACAATGAGGCACTTGGTTACCCACCCTACACCTGTCTCACTGAGTTTCCCTCCAGTGAAAACTTCTCAGGTTAGCCTAGTGCATTTTCTCTCTGGCTATTTTCTTTTGTTTGCATGAAATTTCAAGACTCATAAGAAAAATGGATGCTACCCACTGAACCCCAGAAACACTGCAACACGTGTCTACTAATGATGAAAGAATTGGACGAATAATCTCAACTTTACAAAAGTATTAGATCAGGGGTGAATGAAATAACTGTATTCACTATGAATAAATCCTATAAATACCAACCAATGATGTCTCAAGGCCCAGGTTTTGTTCCCACGTGTAGTTAAGCTGTAGTAAATAGAGTAATCTGAAAATTTGGAGTCAAATTGTGTGCTTAACAGTGGATCTGCAGGCACTCTATTATCAGCCACCAGCCAGAAAACTTCACTTCCATGATAAAAACACCAAAGTTAATCCATTTGTCACTCCTTTATCATGGCTCACTGCTTTGCTCTTGCTAGATCACAAAGGAATGTGCAACTTCCCTTTCAAGTAAATGTCTCCTGACAGAAGGATGAGCTTTATTTTACATTTTACTTTTGTTTACTTCCTGACCTGCCCACCTTTTCTTTACTGCTAAGCTTCCATGATCTTATCTCCTGATGGCTCCTTATAGTGGTTTCTTTTGATCTAGTATCTCTACTTTTTCTGCTTGTCTCTCGTCTCTCTTTCACTCTCTCTCTCTCTTCTAATTTATTTGACTCCCGGACCTCAGTACAGTCTTGAGTTTGAACCTTCTGTTATCAAACCACAATCTATTCTATCTTCTAATCCCAGCTTCCTCTTTGATCACCATCTTGTGGGCACATTTCCTTTGTGACCCTTAGCCTTCATTTTCATCTTTGTATTAGCTCCAAGTGTCATACTTTGTCTGATCTAGTCTGTATGCCATATAGGATTTTGGGCTTAAAAGTAATGTACAGAATCGTCACTGTCACCAAGCATCTCTGAGGGGATAAATCACCCTCAATAGAAGTCATTCCGTATCTTCATTTAAAAAAAAAGCAGCAATAAAACTGAAAACTTCTACGAAGGCATCCTTAAGATATTTTATAGTGTACATGAAGAATGAATGAGGTTAATAAAAAATGTCTTAAAAAATTCAGCGATGGATGAAATAATTCAAATAATTTAATGCATTCTCAGAAGAGAATCTAAAATTATCACTGACTACTGAGTGTAAAGGTAATCAACACCTAAGATGAAGATATACGTTTCTGAAGGGGATAAATGGAAGAAATTAATTCTATTCTTCAAATAATTATTAAATTGAACCAAAAAAAAAAAAAATCCAAAACCAGGCAAACAAGGAATCAAAAACAAGCCGAAGAACAGACTCCCATTTTTACCATAAAAATAGGAGATATTATGTACATTTTAAATTATCAATTTTATCACACCTCCACCTTCCTTAAAAACATGATTTTACCTCTATGCTTCATTGATAAATAATTGTATGCAGATAATAATTATGTGTTGGAAATTTTAAGTGATATTTCATTTTTAAAATAACTTATTAAGGTTGCATGCAACAAACTGAAGTTTTGGAGTGCATAATTTGCTAAATTTTGACATACATCATGAAACTAACCACAATCAGGTAAATGGACATATTCATCACTTGTAAATTTGTTTCCTCGATTCCCTTTTGTCCCTGTACAAGGCAGCCATTGGTCTCCTTTTGTCCTGATCACCACAGATTAGCTTGCATTTTGTAGAATTTTATATGAGAGGGATCATACACTATATAATCTTTTGTTTCGTCTGACTTTTAAAACTCAGAATAGTTACTCATCTATGTCATTGCATGTATCAATAATGTGTTCATTTTTCCTAATGAATCAAGTTCCATTATACGTATATGTCACAATTGGTTGATCTATTCATTTGCTACTGGATTTTTAAAATTATTTTCAGTTTTGGCTATTATAAATAAAGTTACTATGCACATTCATGTAGAAGTGTTTGTGTGGACATATATTACGTACTTAGGAGTAGAATGGCTAGATCATATGATAGGTAGGTGTATCTTAAATTTTTAACAAACTACCATATTGTTTTCCAAGGTTGTTGTACATTTTACATTCTACCAACAGTGTATGAGAGTTCTAATTTTCCAACATCCTAATCAACGGTCAGTCTTTTTAATTTGGACATTGTAATAGGTGTGCAGTGATATCTCTCTGGGGTTTTAATTTGCATTTTCCTTATAATTAATGATGTTGGAACACTTTTAAGTGCTTATTTGCCACCTGATTATTCGTAGAGTACATTTGTTAAAATATGTTGCCGTTTTTATTGGATTATTTGTTTTCTTACTCAGCTTTGAAATTTAAAAAAAATGTGTGTGTATATCATTATATATATTAACTATGTTTTATTTTTTGAAAGCCAAATATACGATTGCATATATATGCATTTATGTGTATTAAAACATATGTGCCTGTGTGTATACGTGTATGTTTTATTCTTTTGCAAGCCAAATTTGCTAAACAAATTATGCAATAATTCCTCATAGGGCTCTATATAGGAATAAGAGGATACTATCTATAATGTATTTATCACACAGTATGGCACATAGTAACCCATCAGGGTAAATGCTTATTTTTTAGTTATTTTTGCTATTGTCGCAAGTAAACACAAACTCTGAATGTCACTACTATATTGAGGAAAAGTAAGCAATTATTGCAAGTTTTCTCTGCTCTGTTATGAGAATAATGGTTATGCTTCTAAAAGGAAAAAAGAAGAACTGAAAGCCCACTTGAAATCAAATATACAGAAAAATATTTTAGGGATTTTAAACTGATTCTAAGTGTGTCTTTTCCTCCAAAACACATAACATTATACTTGAAAATTAAGGAACATTAGGAGAAATCAATATTTCTGAGTTTTACCTAAAGAGAAAATGAGGCAGAGAATAGGGTAGATGGTGAAATGACAGCTTTCTCACTCTGGTACATTTGATTACAAAATGAGTATATAAAAGTGGAAATCACATTTTTGCATTATCTCTAATTTAGAGAGAGTTATTTTTATATAATTTAATATGGTATAAAGACTGGCTATTCATTAGTGGAGTTATTTGGCTATATCTATTTAGTGCACTTGACATTTTAAATAAACTCAAATTCATACATTTTCAAAGAACATTCTCATGTACCAACAATAAATCTAATTTATATAATTTTGTTTCAAGTGAATTAGAAGACCTAATTTAACTTCCACCGAAAATATCTTTTTAAAGAGTATACTTATCATGATGAGCACTGAGGAATGTATAGAATTGTTGAATCACTATATTGTACACCTGAAACTAATGTAACTCTGTATATTAACTATAGTGGAATTAAAATTTAAAAACTTAATAAAAAAAAGAAAAATAATCTTAGTTAAATTATAAAAGAAGAAGTGAAGTATAAAATGGGAGAGCGGCATAAAGGAATTAAATACATTTTTTATTGCTTTAACTCTTACTTTTGGGGTAACTTTTGGCTGTAAAAAAAAGTTTGGAAAATTGTACACAGAATTCCTCTGTATGCTTCACCCAATGTCCCTAAATGTTAACATGTTTCATAACCATTTTAACATTACCCAAATGAGGAAATTAATACTAATAAAATACTATTAAATATTCTACAGATCTTGTTCAAATTCCAACAGTCTGGTGTCCTTTCCCTGTTTCGGAACCCAATAAAGGTTTCCACACTACGTTAATTTTCAAGTTTCCTTAATATATTCCAATCTGAGAGAGTTCTGCAGTCGTTTAGGATCTTGTTATTCTTGAAACAAACTGGCCCATTATTCTGTAGAATATCCTTCAATTTGGGTTTGTCTGATATGTTTCATGATAAGATTAAAGCTATTAAATTTGGAGCAAGAATACCAGAGAAATGATGTTATGACCTATTCAAAGCATTATATCAGGGATTACATGATTCATTAATGGTGATATTCATCTCTTGGTAAAGATGCTGTCTGCCAGGTTTCCGAACTATAGCCTACTTTTTTTTTTTTTTTGTAATTAATAATTATCTTGTGGGAGGATAATTTGAGGCTATATACTTTATTTGTCATCACTGTTTCATCCAGTAATACTAGCATGCATGAATAATCATTGCTTTAACAATTCGTACTGTAGTGTGTGTCTAATGGTGAGTTTTTATTTATATCTTTCCTTCCGTGTTTTTAAATAGGAATTCCACTGTTAGGAAGAGCTATCTCTTTTCCCCTAATTAATTAATTATCTTTATATAGATTCGAGAATATTTATTTATTCTATAGGTTATAATCCATTATTATCCTTATTTATTTTGTTGCTGAATTTGTCATAAGTTTAGCTACTGGAAATTAATTCAAGTTGGCTCTTTTGTCCTTTCAACATCTTTTGAACACTTTTTTCTTATGCCCTTATAGCATATGCCCTCATCCTGCACTTTTGTTACTCCAGTGTATCGGTAATTTTTCCAAGGGTTTATTTAGAAAATATTATTTAGATATTAAAATCTGGGGCACCTGGGTGGTTCAGTCGGTTTAGCACCCAACTCTTGATTTCAGCTCAGATCATGGTCTGAGGGTCCTAAGTCCACACTGGGTGTAGAGCCTGCTTGGGATTCTTTCTCTCTCCGTTCTTTTGCCCCTCCCCCAACTCTCTGGCTCTCTCTCTCTCTCAAAATAAAAAAGAAGAAAGAAAGAAAGAAAGAAAGAAAGAAAGAAAGAAAGAAAGAAAGAAAGAGAAAGAAAGAAAGAAAGAAAGAAAGAAAGAGAAAGAAAGAAAGAAAGAAAGAAAGAAAAATATGGGCATTACATATGCTTATTACTTCTGGAGTGTAATGACTTCTATGCCCTTATGGTGAACAGACATAGGAAATACATGTATATATGCATACATCTATCTATGCATATTTCCATACTTATCTGTGTATTTACTTGAAACCATGTATTCAAACCAATACCTCTAATTTGAATTCAACATCACAAGGTTCACTATGGTTGTCATCCTTTCGTCACAAGTGAGAAACCTGGCACTCATTCTTAACAATATACTGATTTGTTCAAACTAGAATACACATAATATGGTTTCAAATTTCTTAACCCACACTACCAGGGGGAATTTGCTAACTCAAGTATCACTGTTTTAATTGGGCATTAGATTCTGTTTACTAATATTTTATTTAATGTTTTACCTTAATATTCATAAGTAATATTGGTCTTTTTTGTACTATTTTTGCACTATATCATTTTCAGAATATGACATTACACAGGCTTTATAAGAAGATTTAGAACATTTTCTTTCATTTTCAATCTCTGAAACAATTTGTAGAATATTGGAGCCATCTGTTTTTGAAGGATGTATAGTCTTCTGTGAACAAGCTAGGCTTGATGATTTCTGTGGGTGAGTTAATTATTTAAACCGTAGAAACTGGACTATTTAAATTTTCTTTTCTTTCTTTTTTTTTTTTTAAAGATTTTATTTATTTATTTGACAGAGATAGAGACAGCCAGCGAGAGAGGGAACACAAGCAGGGGGACTGGGAGAGGAAGAAGCAGGCTCATAGCAGAGGAGCCTGACGTGGGGCTGATCCCATAACGCCGGGATCACGCCCTGAGCAGAAGGCAGACGCTTAACCGCTGTGCCACCCAGGCGCCCCTGGACTATTTAAATTTTCTATTGTGAATGACATTTGTTGGTTTTTGTTTTTGTTTCTGTTTTTGTTGTTAAGGAATAATCTATTTCTTCAAGATTTTCAACATTTTATTTGTATAGATGTCCGCAAATAAGTCATTTATTTATTTATTTACTCGTTCAATGGTTATTTCCCACTTCAAAATTCTTATTTTTTGTACATATGTGATTCTATTTTTTACTAAATTGTTAAGCAGTGGTTTACCAGGAAAAAAAAAAAAAAGCCCAGAATATTGTCTTATTAATTGTAACTACTTTTCTTCTATTCTCTACTTCACTAATTTCTGCTTTTACTTTTATTATTTTCTTCCTTTGCATTCTTTATGGCTTACTTTGTTATTCTTTTTCTACTTTTTTTGCACTAGACATTTATTTAATTTATTTTAATTTTTTTAGCTTTTTTAATAATAAAATTATTTAGAACTATGCATTTTTTTCTGGTCATTGCTCTAAATTTATTCCATAGATTCCAATACACAGTGTTTCTCTTTTTATTGCTTCTTAGGAGTTCTGTTGCTTTAATTTATATTTCACCTTTTATCCTAGAGTGTTTTGATAAAAGGTTTAATTTCCATATAGTAGGGTCATATTAATTCTATTTTAATTAACAATATCTTTATTGAATTACATCACTTTCCATAAATTTGAATTTTTTAATGGAAACCTGAATATGCCAGCTCCAATACAGCTAGTTTCTTAAGCTATTAAAAATTATGGAAGTGGGGGCGCCTGGGTGGCTCAGTTGTTAAGCGTCTGCCTTCAGCTCAGGGTGTGATCCCGGTGTTCTGGGATCGAGCCCCACATCAGGCTCCTCCAATGGGAGCCTGCTTCTTCCTCTCCCACTCCCCCTGCTTGTGTTCCCTCGCTCGCTGGCTGTCTCTCTCTCTCTGTCAAATAAATAAATAAAATCTTAAAAAAAAATTATGGAAGTGGTATGAGGCATTGACTCTCTTATAGGTATGTTAAAATTTTGGTATATGGATCAGTGGAAAGAAACAGGAAACTAGGATGAGAAGTTATGTTGGCTGAAAATAAACAGCAATGAAGAAAATTAAAGGTAGGGCTCTTCTGATGAAATGTGAACATTACGATATACATTATCTAACACAGTAGCAATTTCAATAGAAATGAAGGATATAATCTAACAATAAATGAAAAAAAAATAGTCCAGGTAATAGATTCTGGGAAACATTTCTAATGGATGGAATTGTATTTTCTAGAAGAGTCCTTATTCAATACAGAGGCTATGTAATGCAAGAAGAATCTAGTTACTAGATGTTAGGTGTGTAGTCAAATGGGATTCAAGGCTATCTTATAGCCACAAAAGAAAAGAGAGTCCTAGACAAGAAAAGAGAAACAGAATTCCAATTTTATAGGCAGATAACATGATCTATAAGAAGAAAGTGACCAATGATATAAATGAATGACTAATTCTGTATATCGAATATGTGCTTGTGCTTCCAAGTGGTTTTAATACAATTCTATACAAGGTATAAAATTGAACTTCCTAATGTACTTTATGTGTTCTTCAAGACTGACTTAGATATTTTGGTAGAGAGATCTGTGCAGAGCTGAAGAGTATAAAAAGAAAGAAGAAACTCTGTAAATTAACATTTAACATATGGCCAAAAGACCAGTTTGTCCCATTAGACATAATTCAAGGTCTTAGTAGCCACAGCTGGATAGTGGTTAGAGTATACAATATCCACTATCATAAAAAGTATATTGGACAGATCTGTTCTAGATCATTAAAAAAATATATGACATTCAGGGTAATAATCTTAAGTGATCATAGAGGTTATTTCTGGCTGGAACTGCTAAATTGGGCAACAGTCATCCTCATCTCCCCCACTGTTATTCCTATCTCCCCCACTCACGCTCCCTCCTCAGACTAGAAATTGATAATTTTGGTAATAGATTTTTCTCTCATTCCTTTATAACTTCAGTGGCAATTTATTAAGTCATGGGTTCCACATGAAATATATTTGTAGGAATCATTAAAAATTATAGTATAATGTAATGTTTTATAATGCAAATGTGTCTTATGTAACTCCACAGTGATATATTTTTAAATAAGATATTAAATTTGACTTCTTCAGTTGTTATAGTGCCACAGTATAATAAAATGCAAAGTCATTTAGAAAATGGAGTAAAAATATTTCAATATACAGCATAGGGAATATAGTCGATAATATTGTGATAATTTTGTATGGTGACAAACAGTGACTAGTCTTACTGTAGCAATCATGATCATTTCATAATATATATAAATATCAAATCATTATTATGTACACCTGAAATTGTTAATTATACTTCAATAAAAAAAGGAATTATACAATGCCAAAAAAACTACAAAAATATTTGTCCTACTTATTTCATTTTATAAACTGTTTAGTATTATCTACTTCATTACAAAAGTACAATTATATTCTAATTGCTCAACTAATTATTTTTTAGCAATAGTTTCTCTCATTTAATATATAGGAAAAGTATAATTATGATGTTTTGGTATATTGATATTGTTAGCTCAGAGCTTTAAAATGTGATTTTTAGTTAATTATTCTCACATGGTAAGCATACGTACTAAGAAAAATTTACTGAAGGCATACCATATGTTACTTCATAAATAAATCTTAACTAGACAATATGTTGGATTATAACAGGCTAAGGAATAAGAAATAAATTTTCTTGTTTTTATTAATCAGTATGGTACAGATAAGTAAATTATAGAATTTTAATTTTTACTACCTTTTGTTCTTATTTCTTGTTATGAATATTAAGACACCTGAATTGAAAAATGAACTCAGACTCTTTCTGAAACTTAAATTGGACTATTGTTGGCAAGAGACAACTAGTTTTGCTTATTAGATTTTTTCTAGACCATTATACACAAATTGAAGGAGCCAAATCTGTAGCTCCAAGATTTCAACTGAAATAGTTATTTAAGCATGTGATAAACTGTAAGCATTCAATAAAAAATATTATTATAGAAAAATATTTTAAACATTTTGTGTGGTCAGAGAAAAATAATTGAGAAATGCTAACCTCTTTCTCCCACAAATTGAGCTAATTTATTATTTGTGATTTCCATAATTGAATTAAGGAACCATTATTTTTATGGAAATCAATTACATCTGGTAAAATACTCAATTTTTAAACAGGCTGCAAAATGTTCTTGGTAGAAAAAATTTACCAAATTAAGTGACTCTTTCCTGAATGATATATAATAAAGATTAGTGACACTCTGTCTTTAAGAATGAGAGTATTTAATTAGTTTCCCAGATAATTTCTTTATGAGAACAAAATTTACAAGTATAGTGAGACTTTGTCATCCAACATCATCATATATTTAGTTGGATTTCCTTGACAATTCATTATTTTATTCTGTCATTGGTTGTAAGATTATGTGAGATTTTGCTCTTCTTTCATTCTTAAAGCAATTTAGAATAAAATAATTGTTATTTCCTGGATCTCATATTCCCAATTAGCTGATATCTTTTAATCATTAAGCTTCCAATACTGTATATAATTATCTTCAAATGGGTTTGTAATAGGTAGACATTTAATTATTGAGGTAACAGACAACTGAAAACTGGTTAATTCTATCACATAATTTGTTGTTTTCTTTTTTTAAAGAATTTATTTATTTATTTTATAGACGGAGAGAGCATGAGTAGGGGGAGAGGCAGAGGGAGAGGGAGAAGAACACAATCTCAAGCAGACTCCCTGCTAAGTGCAGGGCCCGGTAGGGGGCTCAATCCAAGGGCCCTGAGATCATGACCTGAGCCAAAATCAAGAGTTGGATGCTTAATTGAGTTAGCCACCCAGGAGCCCCATAATTTATTGTATTCTTAAAAAGATTCTGTAATATAGAACCCAGTATATGTGATTGTGTAAAACACACATATTTATGTGCTTATTCACTGGAAATACTTTATGTTATTTGTTAAGGGATATAGTACACAGATTTGGGTGAAGATATATTTTTCCAAATATTAGGACAATATTGGCTCTCATATTTCTTATATGACAAAAGCTCTATATATCTGTGTATTTCAAGATTTCTCAAAATGAATTCACAAAAAACTGAGGTGAGCATTTTCTCACAGTTTCATCAAAATGTGTTTCCCCATAGAGCTTTAGGGGAAAAAAAAAAATTGTGTTTTGAATGTTATCACTCACTTTGGTTTTATGCTTGATTATTTCTGGTAGAGAAATCATTTAAAGTAAAAATGTATGTTATTGTTTTATGCACCAGTGCTTAAAAATCCTTTGGGTTTATTACAAAGCACAAGAACACAAAGCACATATGCATAAACACAAATGCCTTAAGTCATTGATTTGTTGAACAGGACATTTATCCAAACTCCCAAATAAGAGCAGGAAAAAAAAAGGGGGGGGGGAGTGTCTTCTGGCCAAATAATAAATGGTTTACACTGCCCAATGATTTTAAAAAGAAAAAGATGAAGAAGAAAATTTATGAAGACTAAAGACATTCATTCTTTGAATACAAAAAAATTAAAAAATATTATTTCCAGAGATTATGAAACTTTAATATCCTTTCATCTGACAATATAGATAAACACAGATTAGGGAATGAAGAATATTAAGGAAATCTCAGTTCAGTTAGTTTCCATAGAAAAGGAACTTCCATGACTAAAATAGCAACTTTTGAAAATATCTTTATCTGTAATAGAAAGATAACAACAATATTTGCCTCATGGAATAATTGTATAATTTAAATAAGCTGTTGCATGCAAAATTGCCTATGGAATAGCTTAAGTTACATATTAATATCAACATTACTGTGGCTGTTGTTTTGGTTATAATTATTATTAAGTTATTGTTTTGATGTATAACATGCAATTACACTAAAATGAGTCTTTAGAGTACTTCAAACATGTTTTCAGATGAGTACTCTCTCTGGTGCTCTGCAAACCCCATGACAAAACAATTAAGATTCTAAACAAAGGGGTATTGTTTCAGGAAAGTCAGAAAGGGCTGCTTGCCACAAAATAGGCATTGAGATCTGTCTTGACTGTGGTAGTAATAGCAATGTACTTGAGGTCGCATATATAATGATTAAACTCTTGGCTCTTGAAAATAGACTGGCTCAGATTTCTGCTACTCATAATATGTGTGACCTTGGACCTATCATCAAACCTGTTGAAGCTATTGTTTGTTTATCTATATAGATCACACTCACAAAGGCATCTTTTGAATATATAAACTACTTATTACAGTGCCTGCCACTTAAGTTAGCATGCAGTATTTAAAAATAGTGTATATTATTATTTGAAAGAAAAGAGTCTACTTAATATTTCAGAAGTATCCAAAATGCCTTAACATTTTTACTCCATAAACTTTAAATTCTCCATTAGTAAATACCAGGGGAGTGGAATATATGGGACGGATTTTAATGTTTGTTATTTATCTCACAGCTTCTGGTCCTCAGATCCAGAAGTTTGGGTTCCACATCAGTACTTTTTGGTTGTCAGGCCACAGGGAAGAGGTGTAAATTAAATAGTCGTAAAAACTACAGACATTAGGAATTGGTCTTACAGTCTCATAAGCAATATATAAGCCACTGCAATATAGGCAAATTATTGGATTCATCCATTCCCAATATTTATGAGTACTTTTCTGCTTATGGTGATGGTTACAGTCTCAGAGAAGTAGGAAATATCAAAGAAATCACAATTAGACCTAGAGATCCTCATATCTATTAAAGAAGACAAAAACTCAATTTGGAATGTAACAAGCTTATTATGTTAAAATTATGTAGACATTTACTTCAACCACTTCTGAAATACAAGTATGGCTGGAAATGTGTATTCATTTGTGATATTTAGTTATTAGTCTTTAGTATCTTGGAATAAGTTAGTCTATTAGATCTCTTTACAATACAAATAGAGATGAGAATGCAGGAGTGCCTGGGTGGCTCAGTTGGTTAGGTGTCTGACTCTTCATTTCAGCTCAGGTCATGATCTCAGGGTCCTGAGATCAAGCCCTGTGGTGGGCTCTGTGCTCAGCAGGGAATCTGCTGGAGGTTCTCTCTCTCACTTTCCCTCTGCCCCTCTCTGCTCCTGCATGTATGCGCGCGCTCTCTCTCTCTCCCAAATAAATAAATAAATCTTTAAAAAAAAAAACAAAAAGAAATGAGAATACATGTGAATAAGACCATGACATGAACAGGCTCTGAATTGGCTAAGGTGGAATAAGATAGAGCCTATGAATTAATTATTAATTGAAGGATAAATCTAGCTTATTAGACACCATCCTGTGAAATGGTAGCATTGTACAGTTGAGCAATATCCTGGGACATTGAGAAGACAATGTTGTATATAGTAAAACAAATATTAGGGAACTTGAATTTAAACTGCTGGATTCAGTGCATCCCTCCACATGTAACTTTCAATCATACACTCAACCCTTTTCATAATCAATTTCCTCTTGTATAAGATAAAGGCATAGTTAACCCATGAAGTCATTCTAAGTATTGAAGGGGATAAGTAATATAAAATTGAGTGAACTTTAAATAATCAGTCAAATTTAAGTATAGATACACTCATAACAGAAAGATATCTCACATTCTTTTGTGTCAGTTTTTGGACACTGAACCATATCATATAACCAGAGAAAATAGGGTCTGAGTATCTAATCTTGAATGAATGAAAACTTTAACAAACTTGATGCTTTCTTTGCTGGTGAATTCTTATTTTTCCCTTAAGTTCACTAATTTATAACATTATCCCTTCTAGTAGATTATTCCACTCTCTTCCAGGAATAATGTTTCCAAATTCAAAGGATGATTTGGTGGATACTATCTTTAAAAATTTTAGACTGCTATATTCATTTGAATTTGAGGCACTTTTACTAATGAAAGTACCTAAAATGTTTACTTAATTACAGGAATAATTATTTTATCATAAGTAATGCATTTCATGAAATTCTGTGAGTTATAACATTTTCCAGTGGGTGTAAAATGATCATAAAGAGTATTACAAATGATAATCTTATTATTAATTTGTAAGGATACCAAGACAATCACTGGTTGGCTTATTAAATAATTCGTATGATAATCACATAACTACCCTTGAGCTCTACCACTGTCATATTGAGGAAATCACACTATACCATTGCACACCTCTCATTTTCTCATGTTGTTCATCAGCCTGGAAGGCCTTTCATTTATTTCCTACCATGCAAGCACATAATCAATTTTCAGGACTCTTTTTAGGTATAAACCTCTACTTAATATCTTTTCTGAATCCCTATGGGAAAATAATCTGTTATTTCCTTTGATATTGTACCATAATCTCTGCTCACTTCTCTTGCCATTGTTATGATACTTTTCAGCATTATTGACATATATTCTGTTTCTCATTTGTGGACCTATTCATGTCCTGAAAACACGCTTTGATCTTATTCTGTATTTTCCCTTGCCTTAGTACTTACTTTTTGGAATCTAGAAGTTATTCTGCAACTGTTTGATGAATAAATGATTGATTCTGCCTACCTATGATACTGTGAGAAATATTGTGTGGAATGTTGAAAATAATGAAGTAATTTTCAAGATAAATTTCCATAATTGACCAGACCTGTAGTATATCTAACATTATTTTGAATTCTTTATTCCTAATAATATTTATCTGTGCCCTTTCTTTCCCAATAGTATAAATAGTATAAATTGTTCTGTACGTATATTGAGAGAAATTCATTCTTGCAATGAAATGAAGGCAGCAGAGCCTGAGGTATGTGTGATAGTAAGAAAAATAACTGTCTTTTTTGAATTGTGAATTGGGACAAATTATGAGGTTAGATAAGCAAGCAGGGAAAAATATTTTTTGAAAATACATCACAGTAAGTCATCAACAATATTTACTTTAAATGTGCAGATTTAGCATACAATTTTCATGCAACAAAAGTCACAATTAAAACATCTGCCAACTAGTATAAAATATAAATTAATATATTAAGCAATTTATTAATAAAATATACAGTAATATTTTATTATTTTTATCTTATATGTGATAAAATATCTTAGCAAATAATCCAAGCTGTAGTATGGATCATGGATCAAAATATTATTGTAATTTCCAAAACATTTGCTGGATTTTAGAAATTGCTGATGTTATTAGCTTAAGAATGCCCCCTGTTTGAGCCATGATTTGATAAAAGATACATCAAACATTTTCAACAAATTTCAACTAAATTAACATTATTATTAATACACTAGCATTGGGAGCTTCAGGTGAAGCTGAGAATCAGAGTTCCCAAAGCTGATGTCTCAGTCCAAATGAAAAATATTGACACCAATGTTACCTGCATTGCTATCCTAGGCCACTCTGGAGTAGTGGATGGGATATGCACTTGCCCACCACCCTCATTGCTATCTACTCAGGAGCTCCAGGGAGCTACCAGTACGTAACCTTGAAACTTATTAGTTAATTAGTGGTCTTAGCAAATTACATTTATTTTTCAGAATGGAGATGTTCAAATAGTCTAACAAATCAATCTATACTTATGCATACTGAACAAACTCTATTCTAAAATAATTGCTGTTTTCAGTGGCAGTATCCCTATGGAAAGCCCAAGAAGAAAAATCTTCTATAAAACATGGGAGTTGAATCAATTTATTGAATATTACTATATATATATTACAACATTATAAAAATACTGATATATATATGAATTTTTATTGTAAAATTATATCAATTTTTGACATTTTTGAGACTTTTCATAAATATTGAAAAAAATCAGACAAACCAAAAGAATACACGTCTGAATTTGATAAATACACCTTTGCTAGAAAGGATTTTTATAGAAGGATTTTATTTTTCAAAGTGGTAAAACTGAATGGAAAAATACTGTTTTCATTTTGTATTTTACTGAGTATTTGCTACACCTTTGAAAATCTATGCTTTCAAAATATAACTATTTTCATTAGTTACAACATTCATTTATCAAATGCCTATTTGGTGCATCTGATGTGCCAGGGGTGGTTCTAAGTGCTTTTTATATCAATTACTTTAAACAAAGACTTTAAAAAATAGATTATAACCCACTGAAAATCCTTGATTTTTGAAATAAAATGAATATTATTTTCTGAGTTATTTAGAGGGACATATGGATAAATTTAAATAATTTTAGTCTGTTCATGAGGGGAAAAAATGTATCTATAATCTCCTTACTGATGACACTGCAAACCTATTTCTGTACAGTTATGTGAAAATGTGATTTTGTTTTTTTTCTACTCTTTTTTAAAATTTTTTTATTATGTTCAATTAGTCAGGATATAGTAGTACATCATAGGTTTTTGTTGTAGTGTTCAATGATTCATTAGTTGCGTATAACACCCAGTGTTTTTTAGTTTAGAAAACTACTAAAGATATTTTGAATTTTAAGGTATCTAAAAGATAAGATACCCATATGAAAGAAATCTTCAGGACTGGAATTGATTAGCAGATCTCTCTCAGGTACCTTAAAGGAGAGAGCGGCGCGGGAGGGGGGAAGGAGAGAAAGAGAGAGAGAGAAGAAATATCTGGAATTTTGATGTTCTGTTCAATCGCTAAACCCAAAACTACTGGCATTAGCTTTGATTTTCCCCTTTATCTTGCCCAAGCCAATTGTTACTGTCCCAATTCTATCTCTTTACTATCTTCTTAACAACTTCAGGAATAACTTTCTCTTCTGTATCCAAATTGACACTGCCTGCTTTCAGGTCATCCAGTCTCTTATTGGGCTTGTTGGAAAGGTACTCTTACCGGCCTGTCTCTAAATTCACGACCTTCCAGTTCATCTCCAAACCATGCCAGATGTATCATTCTAAAGGATAAATGTGATCGTAATATTTACCTGTTTGAGATTCTACAACAGACCACTATTGCCTAATAAAGTTCAAACAGTTTAGCTTGGCACACAGATATCTCCCTGATCGGGTCTCCAAAACCACTGCAGTGTCTTCTCAACCTAGCTTTCCTTATATTTCAAGAATAAGAAATTACTTACTGCTTGCCAAATATTATGCATATTTTCAGGGCCTTCTAAGCTTTGTGCATGTTTATTTTTCAAACTATAATTTCCCATCACATTCTCTCAAGGAAATACCTAATAATATGTAATGTAAATCCTGCATCATCTCATCTATGATGACTCAGTGACCACCATTCATCTTTACAAGAATGAATCATTCACATTAATTTTCCACACTGTATGCTATGTGAGCAATATTAATGTGCATAGCACTTAATACCATTTTATTCCTTTTTCCTCTATGAGACAATGCTTTTACCTATAGGCAGTTATTCTGTCTTATTTCTTGTATTTCCAGAAACTGACACAATTAAAAATCATTAAATAGACTAGCATGTCTAAATAACATAGAGGTATTCCTGAAGAATATTTTTGTAACATTCCCTTCTCCTCCTCCATCTATGTCTTCTTCTTAATAAGTAATAAACAACTGGTTACAGTAACAAATAATTAAAAGTTGGGGAAATGAGAAACTTTCCTCACCTAAAAGGGTATGCTTTTTTCCCCCGTGTCTTTTTGGTTGAATTGTTCTATAAAATCCTAATTTCCCAGGTTCTTTAGTACTATTTTTGTCTATAAATATTTTAACTATAAAGAAGGAGCATTTCAGTATCTGGTAATGATGGATGAGCTAGTATTTAATAATCTTCCTACAAGTAACAGTTATACTATCTGAATTTAAAAAATACATATCTGAAGGCACTCTGAGACAGAAAAAAAAGGTAGAAATTGGGGAATCTTTAAAGAGTGGAGTTGTAATAGGTGGAATGATCATGGATGCAGATTTTTCTTTGAAGTTATGCAAGACATCTGGAAGTCCAACAGGAATCTGCAGTGTACCACCCTGAGGTGTTGGAGGACAAAGTTGACACAAAAGAACAGCTGGAATGAAGAGGATAAATGCTCTGAAAGAGGAGTTACAGTGAAAGGCTCCAAAATCTGTGTGTAAACTCTCTTCACATCTTTAAACTTCTGATTTATACAGAAGTGTGGGATATTTCAGAGAACCCAGTGGCAGAGAATAATAGCTCAGAAGCTAAAAGAACTTAGCAAAATCCAGAGCTTCAACAATCAAGCATCTACAATATCCAGTATACAACCAGAATTTGCTATACTTGTGAAGAAACAGGAAAATATAACCAACATTCAAGGGAAAAAGAAGTGAATAAAAAAAAACAACCATGAGACTTTAGAATTTACAAATAGAGAATTTGAAGCACTTATTTTAAGGAAGCTGAAGAATTCAACGGAAAATACAGGCACTCTGAATAAATGTGTGAGTTAGCCACAATTGTGAAATGAATGTAATGCACAAGAAGGGAATGGAAATTCTAGAACTGAGAAGAAAAATATTAAAATGGATAGGCTTGACATCCTATTGTAGATTGCACAAAAACATGACTGTTATCCAGTGTAACAGTCTTGTTATCTTGTAATCCAAGACAGAACACTAGAAATTTTAAAACCAGGAAAGATAGAGCAAAAAAAAAAAAAAAAAAAAAAAACAAAAAACAAAACAAAAAAAAAACACCATTAAAAAAAACCACCTTTTAAAAAATGAATAGACTCTAGACTCTCAGTTTCCTGTAGTGCAATTTGAAACAGTCAGCATGTATACAACTGGTATTTAGGAAAAGATGAGAGACAATGAGGCAGGTTAAAAAAAAAAAAAAGATTAATGGCTTCAAATCTTCAAAATATGTGAGAACTGCACACTTACTGATCCAAGTTCAGTGAACTTCAATTGGGTAAAACAAAGAAAATCACATCCAGATGAATTATACTCAAATTGCCGAAAAAATCAAGACAAATTAAAAAATTTGAAAGCTGTCAGAAATAAAAGACTATTATTACATACAGGAGAACAATTATATAGAAAAAAATGACTGGTTGTCCTTAAAAAAGGAGAAAGCCAATGGAACAACATCTGTAAAGTACAAAAAACCCCACAAAACAGAACAATACTGTCAACTAAGAATTCTATGTCATATAAGGCAGACACACAACCCTTTGTACAATATGAAAAAGATCTGGGACTTGCTTCAGCAACTTCACTTTACATTTTTACCAAAAGAAACAAGAGCATAGATAAATAAATTCCACATGGATTTTTGTAGCAGCTTATTCATAAAATGCCCAAAGTGGAAGTGAAAAACAAGTCTGTTAACAGGTGAAAGAATTAAAAAATATATATGTTATATTCATACAATGTAATACTGTTCAGCATTATAAAGTGACATGGAACTGACACAGTCAACAGCATGGGTGGGTCTCACATACATGCTGAGTGAAAGAAGTTGAATGTAGAACAGTACATTCTATAACTTTCCCTGTATATGAAATTCTAGAACTGGAAAACCTAATCATGAAAATAATAATAAAAATTGTCATTTGTGGGTGGCTCATTGACTGATGAAAAGGGTCACTGGCTGTCTTTATACAGTGAAGGAAACATACTACACCTACAGAAGAATGTGACTTTACATGACTTATGTGTTTGTCAAGGTTCATGTTCATAGGTCAGGTGACCCAGAGAGCAGATTCTGAGGTGAAGGTGAGTTGATGGCAGCTGAAGGAATCACAGGCCCAGCTGCTGTTTTCAATTAAAGCTCATTAAAAACTGACATCATATTTTATAATCCATCATTCCATTGATACATTAATATATTTTAGCATTTAATGATATACTAAATAATAATTTTTTTCTATTTCATAAGGAAAGAAATAATATAACTGAATTACAATTTCATCTCTATTCTCTCATCCACTAGTATTAAGCTAAACCAATGACCCAAGATCTGAGAAAAAAATGAAGTAGAAAGTATTGTTTAACTTTCTGAATGTGAAATATTAATTTTAATTGCCTCAGACATGGCAAGTTCAAACTCTCTTTTTCTGAAGAGTGATTTTAAATATAGCTTTTTTTTTTTATTTTAGTGATTTGTCAAAGGTGGTAAAACCTATTATTCTCAAGTAAACTCTTTTATTTTAATGGAATGAAATATGGTTTCTCAACAACAGAAAGAGTGCATCAGTGACCTTTATCGTTGAGTAGGAACTTATCAAGAGTTAAGGCATAAATAAAAATAATGATACACAGATGAAAATGAATTAGAGAAACAACATTACTACATTCTTGCAGAACAGGTGATTAATTACTAACTGTGAACTCATCCAGGTTCTCAAATGGTTATAGCTTACACTGGAATAAACATTTAAATCAATCTTTTGTATTTTATTTTATTTTATTTTTATTTTTATTCCAGTGGAGTAAACATGCAATGTTACATTAATTTCAGGTGTACATTATAGTGATTCAACAAATCTATAGATTACTCAGTGCTGTGGTGATAAGTGTACTCTTAATCCCCTTCACCTATTTCACCCATCCCTCCACTCACCTCCCCTCTAATAATCATCCATTTGTTCTCTACAGTTGAGAGTCTGTTTTTTGTTTGTCTTTCTCTCTATTTTCCTTTGTTCATTTGTTTTGCTTCTTAAATTCTGCATATGACTGAAATCATATTGTATGGTTTGTCTTTCTCTGACTGGCTTATTTTGTTTGGCATTATATGCTCTAGATCCATCCATGTTGTTGCAAATGTTAAAATTTCATTCATTTTTTATGGCCAAATAATATTCCAGTGTGTGTGTGTGTGTGTGTGTGTGAGTGTGTGTGTGTGTACACACACCCCACATCTTCTTGTTGATGAACACTTGGGCTGCTGCCATAATTTGGCTATTGTAAATACTGCCACAATAAGTATAGGGGTGCACATATCCCTTCAAATTAGTGTTTTCATATTCTTTTGGTAAATTTCCAGTAGTGTGGTTACTAGATCATAGGGCAGTTCTATTTTTAACTTTTTGAGGAACCTCCATACTGTTTTCCCGAGTGGCTGCAGCAGTTTGCACCCCCACCGTGCATGAGTGTTCCCTTTTCTCTATATCCTCTCTATCTAAACAACATTTGTTGTTTCTTGAGATCAATCTCTTATATTTTAAAGAATAAGAAAATTCTCAGGTTTATATGTAAATACCTATATATATAGGAACACACACTTCTGGTACACCAAAAAAGCAGTATATTCTCATAAGCCATCATTATTTTATTAACATCGTTTATTTCCAGGCCTACGCCTATTATTGGGTGTTAAGTCTTCAACATTAATGTTTTATATTTTATCACTTACCATAGCTTTAATTAGCTATGTTTTGAAGATCTTCAGTTAGTACCTGATAAATACTGTTATGCAAATATTAGTAGCTTTATTAATTATAATATAAATTCACTTAAAATTCGTAGAATCACAATACTATATTTCTGATACATTATTATGCATTTAGATTGCTGTAACATGCCCCCAGTAAACACTTGTGATATCATGGTTTTGTCTATTTCTTCCTCAATATATCCCCAGACTGTGGTAGAGTATTTTCCAATTAAGAGACAAATATTAATTTTTTAAACAAAAGAATGAGTATATATATAATAAAATTATTTAGATTTAACATAATTAGTATTTATAATACATTTGGTGATATTTTATTTTATATTCAAAGTATTTCACATAGCTATCTCTACTGCAAAGTAAGTCTGTATATATTCAGAAACTCCATAAAGGAGCAGTTTTAAGGAATAACTTTTAAATAGGTGGCCTTTCCACAAACTGTGATAATATCAGGATACACCTGACTTGACTGGATTTGAATGTTCTTAACATGGATAATATCTCTCCCACAGAGTTAGTTGGGAGATTTGGGACAAATAGCCCAAACTCTTACAATAAAGAGGTATCAAGGGGAAGATGATAATATTTTCCTACTATGAGGGAAATTCAGGGTGGCTTTAATAACTGCAAAATGTTATAAGAGATGTGTACTTGTCCTTAATAGTCTACTCCAAGGTCATTTAACTTCACAGAATCAATCTGGAAATAAAACGTGAAATTCACTGTGCATCATAATCAAAATTATAATTATATATTTTATCCCACTTCTGCTCTCCCTCACCATGTTAGATTTCATTTTGGGGAATGTGTTAGTAGAGTTTGCACATTTGTCTAGGCAAAAAGAACTGTGGAAATGTACCAGAATGAGATAATTTTAACTGCATTATTAAAGAAACTACTCTCTTTTTATAACACATACATCACCTGGACATGCCAAGGCTTTAACTCAAGTTTTCCTTATGAATCATTAGCGCTTTCATTTCACACCCCCACTCTCCCCCCAAAAGTGTGCTTCCTAGTATGGTAGACATTAGTACTGCTCACCAATAATTTCATTTGTCCACCTTCAGTACAGCGAGGGATTGCATTATTTTGCTCTCAGAACTATGCCCATTTTGAACACCTTTGGCCAAAGAAATGGGAGAGTAAGTGATGTTTGTCACCTCTCTATGAAAATATGTCCTTTCTTGTGCAAGTCTCTAGATGCCCTGTACCAATGGTTGTGGAAGCAGTTGTTGACATTTAGGTGTACATGGAGCCATCACTTGAAGGATAACTAACTATTCTGCAGAGTAATCAGAAGCTGCAGTACACTTTATATGACCAATAAATACCTTTGAAGTTCAGAGGATTTTTTGTTGTTGTTGCCGTAGCTGTCGTTATTGCAATATATCTTATACATTGATGGATAACTTCTGTGTTATTTCTATCGGTAAGTTCTAGTAGGGAAGAAAAATCATGAACTTTCTGTCTAATAAAGAGGACAAAGTGAGCTGATTCTTGAGATACTAAATATCAAGAAGGATAATAATATCAATGCCCACAAGAGAAAGGAGCATAGTTTACATTCAGGTGTGCATTCTAGCACTAACACAAATAGTAGTTTCAGCTGGAGAAGAGGAGGTATATTTTAGGGACACTATGTATCCAATGATACTTTAACCATCCTTTTAATATAAAACTTTGACTCCTTTTTTCTTAAGGCATATTTTATTATAAGAGTCAGACTATGCATCATACAAAATGAAAAAGAAGTCACTAATTTCCAGATATTATGTGTATTACTTAGAAAGATATGCTATTAATATGCTGACATCAATAAATTGTCTAATAACTTTTGGTAGCAAGGTGAATGTTCATTATAGAGTCTTACCTTAATCTCTGAACAACCTTACAGATAGTTTGTCATCTATATATCAGTATATAGGAGAAAGCTGAAACTTGGAATGCTAAGTAGATTATAGGTAGTGATAGATCTAGAAAGGTTATATAATACTGAAGAACATGCTATTAGACAGTAAATACATATGTTATCTGTTCATCACCCTTGGCTGGTATAGGAATGGTGACACCAGAAATGTTTGCAGAGGGACAGAATCTTAAGAATGATTTTCCTAAATTGGTCCGTTATGTGAAATTGTTTCTCTAATCTGGTTAAAGTTATTTATTATCCTGGTTCCAATCCAATAGCTAAGGAGCAGTTTTCTATGGTATGCATGGTACGCACCAGTAAAGTAGTTACTTCTATTATCTATCATCAAGAGAATATAGAAAGAAGACTCCGGGTGATTAAGTATGCATTGCCTTAAAACACTTAACAGAAACAAGGAGTAAAAGTTGTTGATTGGTTGCTCCTATTTACCATATATTCTACAGAATTTGGGGAAAGAAAATGATGGGCTCAAAATTTTATATTTTTAGCTCAAGGTCTGTATAAGAAATCTAAAAGCTTCTAGGACTATTCTAAAATAAATCTTTATCTCATGGGGCCTTGAAATTTTAAAGTCTAACCCTGTGGGTGGCTGAATTATAATGTAAATTGAACTATCAAACCTGCAACATCTTTTTAGAATTAGTTTAAAGTTAGGGCTTAGTTTAGGGAGGAATATGATCATGAAGACTGGTATAAGGGCAGATTCTGACAATGTTTAGGACCTTTGCCTAGAAAAGCAACTCTTCTACCACATTCTTATAAAGTTATTCTACTCTTGATTGAACAACCTGTAATGATACCCATTTAAGTAGTTACTTCACAAAGGACAAATGATCTGTCTTAAAATCTATCAGCGTTCACTGCTTGGGACATATAACAAGACACCGACTACATAGAGGCCAACATAAGCAACTAGTTCAGTGTTGTGTCAATAAATAATGAGTTTTGATAAATTCAGGCATCTCTGAAACCACAACAAAATAAAGTAGGATTTAATCCCCCAAAACTTTATGTTCTATCCTGACTGAATCCTCTATTCCCTTGGCCCAGGAAAGCACCGATCTCCACCCTGTTTCAATAAATATACCTTTATATAAAAGAAATTAAATAGGGCATACTTTTTTTTCTGGCTTTGCTGATCAATACTATTTTTCAGAATCATCCACATTGTTTGGTTTTGGTACTTTGGTCCTCTTCATTGCTGAGTAGTATTCAAATGAGCGAATATGTCACAACTTTTTATCCACTCATATGTTAATAAACATATACTTTTTCTAGGTTTTGCTTTTATTAATACATGTACAAGATTTCATGTGGATGTTTGTTCTTAGTTCCCATGTATAATTGCCTAGGTATGGAACTGTTGGGTTGTAACAAAGCTTACGCTAATATTATAAGATGACACATTCTCAAATTAATATCATTTTCATTCTACTAGTGGATATGAAAATTCTAGTTGCTCCATATCCTCACCAGCACCTGGAGATCATTATATTTTAAAATTTTGTTTTTCTAAAGGGTGTATAGTAATATCTCATTGTGGTTAAAATTTGTATTGCCCAATAACTAATGATTTTAGGAATGTTCTTTTTAGTTTTTGGCCACTTGTGTATCTTCTTTTGTGAAATGTTTGTTGAAACAATTTTCCCAATATTTATGTTGTTATTGCATTATAAAATTATAAGAATATTTTTTATAATCTACATACAAATTCTTTATCAAATAAATACATAGAAGTAGTGATGAGCACTGGGTGTTATACACAACTGATGAATCATTGAACACTACATCTGAAACTAATGATGTACTATATGTTGGCTAATTGAATTTAAATTAAAAAAAAGAAAAATATTTTTAATAATTTTAGAATTTCTAGGTATAATAGATATATGAACCCATAATTTAGTATTATAGAAATAACTGTTAGAAGAGCAAAAAAGACAATCAATGAAATGAATCAGTGTTTCTCTTTGAGGTTAAGGAGATTTTTTTTAAAATGTGTACAGTGTTACGTGAATTTTTTTATTCCAGGTGCATATTTCACTTTGTAATGGAACATATAATGTTTACAATTTTTGCCCACTTTTATGACATTGGAATACATAGAGTTGCAGAAATTCAGAAATAGACATATCATTTTTGTCCTTAAGGCACTAACAACATGCACATTCTAATATGAAGGTGTCATATATGACCTAAGGCAATTGAGGAACTTAGCTTTCCACATTGGGCAGGAAAAAAAAAAAAAACCCAAAAAACAAAAACACTTCTGCCAACCTGAAACATTCTAAAGTTTTCTGATAAATAAAAATACAAGCACTACTGTTTCTGAAAATCTGAAAATTATTATTTAATGGCTATAGATATTATTGAATAGATGACAGGTAATAGATTAAACTCATTTGAAAAATGAGAGTAATTAGAATGTTTAAATAAAATCCTTATTTTATTGTTAGTATTGACACTGTAAAATAAGTAATCAAACATCCTCAAAGCAATTACCTTTCTTTTCTCTCTTCCCCTTTCTGAAATTTGAACCCATAAGAAGTTATAAGGTAGCAATAATATATTTTAATTAAACTACCAAGGTAATCACTATGCTTGTCTTTTATGAGGTAGAATTATGTTTGCCTTGATGATATGGAGGAGTTTATACTATGTTACAAGGGGCTTTGGGGAATATTAGTGTTTAAGAGAAAGGTATAAAAACTGGAACTGATAAAATACTTTATTCAGAAGATGAAACTACTATTCCTTGAATGTCCCTGCTGAGGGAGAGAGGGACAGAAAAACTGTTTACTGATATGGGAATACAAGGAAATCAGCTTGTGCCCAGGATCCATGCTGATAAAAAATAATAACAAATAAATAAAATAAATTCCAATATTGTTGGGGAAGTGTCAGAAAATACCTCCCCACGAATATAAGCCAGAGATATCTAAACTTAATATACCCCAAATTTAAAAATCTACCTGAGTTTTGACTTTCCAGTTCTATGCCCAAAGATATGCAAATAAAATATAATAATTTCTTGTATATCTCTTCATGTCAGAGAGTTTCTAAAGATGCACTGTCTGATTTAATGGCAAAATAAATTTTGTATCAATAACAACTGAAATTAATTATATTCAATATAACGTATATCAAAATAATTTATACTCTCCAGTGTAAGATTAAATATGCATAGATGAAATTCTGGAAAACGTTAAAATTGTGGAAATGATTAAAATTGCTCTTCTTTCCTTCCCTAGTAACAGAGCTAATCTATGACTGTGGCCATACAGACAGAGAACATATTTTCCTTTTTTTTTTTTTTTGTTACTTCTGACCATATGCATAAATTCACACAAATAGAGGCTAAATGTAAGAGTTGTGTAACTATTTCACCTCCTTTGATTAAAAGAAAATTTCTCCCTTGGATTTTGTCTCTACTTTTCTTGAGATATGGATCTTGAACATTCCAGAAATCATCACTGAAAAAGTAAATATGGATAAAGCTCCAGCAAAAGGTGAAATAATAGCATATTGAAGAAACTAAGATCCTTAAATAACCATGTGGAGCAGAGCCATTACAACATTTTGACCACTGATTTCAAAAGTTATAATTTGAGAAAAAAGCCTCTATGAGTTTTTTTAGTCACATTTATTTTAGGCTTCTTGATTAGAGCCTATTAGCAAATAATAATAGCAATAATAATAACAATTGAAAAAATATAACAAATATAACAAAATAATTTCTAATGAGACAATATATTATTAGGATAATATAATTTTCATGTCTGAACACTATATCTTAATTGCAGTATATGTAATAACCTTAAATATATATAAAAATATATATATAATGCAATCATTCTTTATACCACATTTTAGTCAAAAAAGTATTTTAATGGAGTTGAAAGGATGGCACTATGATGTGAAAATTAACTTTCTAAAAGTATGTTGATACTTATCTATAAAAACTAATATAACACACACATATATGATATAGGGTTACAATACACTAACCCATTTTTAATTAGACTTAAATCATATGATTACTAATTTTAAGATATTTTCCTGTAATCTTAAGATATAGATAGCTTTTAATTTTACTACTGGAAAAATTGTAAATGCATTTTGCTAAAAACACCTTTTTTGTCCTACTCAAAATGCAAAAAAGAAATATAATATATCCTCTATTTTTTTCTCCTTTGCTCATTTCTTTTGTTTCTTAAACTCCACATATAAGTGAAATTATACGGTATTTGTCTTTCTCTGACTGGTTTATCTTGCTCAACGTTATACTCTGTACATCCATCCATGTTGTTGCAAATGGCAAGATTTCATTCTTTTTTATGGCTGAATAATTTTCTGTCATATACATAGATATTTATCTATATCTATCTATCTATCTATCATCTATCTATCTATCTATCTATCTATCTATCTATCTATCTATCATCTATCTATCATCTCACATCTTATTATTCATTCATCAACTGATGGACACTTGGGCTGCTGCCATAATATGGCTATTGTAAATAATGCAGCTATAAACATAGGGGTGCACGTATCACTCTGAAGTAGTGTTTATGTGTTCTTTGGGTAAATAACCAGCAGTGTAATTGCTGGATCAGAGGGTAGTTCTATTTTTAAATTTTTTAGGAGCCTCCCTACTGTTTTCCTGAGTGGCTGAACCAGTTTGCATTCCCAACAGCAGATCATAAGGGTTCCTTTTCCTCTACATCCTTGTCAACACCTGTTGTTTCTTGTGTTGTTGATTTTAGCCATTGTTGTGAGGTGATATCTCATTGTAACTTTGATTTGCATTTATCTGATGGTAAGTGATGACGAACATCTTAGCATGCATCTATTGCCATTTGTACGTTTCCTTGGGAAAATGTTCATATCCTCTGACCATTTTTAATTGGATTATTTGTTTATTGGATATTGAGTTTTATAACTTCTTTATATGTTTTGGATACTAACCCTTTATTGGACACATCATTTGCAAATATCTTCTCCCATTCCATAGGTTGTCTTTTAGCTTAGTTGATTGTTTCCTTTGCTGTGCAGAAGCTTTTTATTTTGATGTAGCTCCAATAGTTCATTTTTACTTTTGTTTCCCTTGCCTCAGGAAACATCTAGAAAAATGTTGTTATGGCCAATGTCAAAGAAGTTACTGCCTATGCTCCCTTCTAGGATTTTGATGGTTGCAAGTCTCATATTTAGATCTTTCATCCATTTTGAATGTATTTTTGTGTATGGTGGAAGAAAGTGGTCCAGTTTGATTCTTCTTCATGTTGCTGTCAGTTTTCTCAACACCATTTGTTGAAGCGACTGTCTTTTTTCCATTGGATATTCTTTCCTGCTTTATTGAAGAGTACTTGACCATGTGGTTGTGGGTTTATTTTTGGGTTTTCTAGTGTGTTCCACTGATCTATATACCTATTTTTCTACCAGTCCAATATTGTTTTGATTACTACAGCTTTGTAATATAATGTGAAGTCTAGAATTGCAATGCTTCCAGCTTTACTTTTCTTTTTCAAGATTGCTTTGGCTATTCAGGATCTTTGTGGTTCCATACAAATCTTAGATTTGTTTGTTTTAGTTCTGTGAAAATGCTCATGGTATTTTGATAGGGATTGCATTAAATGTGTAGATTGCTTTGGGTAATATAGACATTTTAACAATATTTGTTCTTCCAATCCATGAGCATGGAATATCTTCCCATTTCTTTGTGTCATCTTCAATTTCTTTCATCAGCATTTATAGTTTTCAGAGTGCAGGTCTTTCACCTCTTTGGGTGGGTTTATCCCTAGTATCTTATTATATTTTGTATAATTTTAAATGGGATTATTTTCTTAATTTCTCTTTAAATTATTTCAGTATTACTGTATAGAAATGTAACATGTTTCTGTACATTATTTTGTATCCTGTGACTTTACTGAATTTGTTCAACAGTTCTAGTTGTTTTTTGGTGGAGTTTTTCAGGTTCTACATATAGTGGAAAGTTTTACTTCTTTACTGGTTTCAATGCCTTTTATTATGTTTTTTTGTCTGACTGCTGTGGCTAAGACTTTCAGTACTACATTGAATAAAAGTGGTGAGAGTGGACATCCTTGTTTTGTTCCTGACCTTGGGGGAAAAGCTCTCAGTTTTCACCATTAAGGATGATGTTAGCTGTGGGACTTTCATAGATGGCCTTTATTATGTAATCCCACTGTAACTTCACTTTGTTGAGGGTTTTTATCATGAATGGATGTTGTACTTTGTCAAATGTTTTTCTACATCTATTAAAATGATCATTTGGTTCTTAACCTTTCTCTTATAGATTTTATGTTCCATGTTGATTGATTTGCAAATATTGAAACCACCCTTGCAACCCAGGAATAAAATTCACTTGATTGTGGTGAATGATTTTTTTAATGAATTGTGGATTGGACTTGCTTGTATTTTGCTGAGGAATTTTGCATCTATGTTCATTAGGGATATTGGCCTCTGGTTCTCATTTTTAGTTGTGTCTTTTTCTGGTTTTGGGATCATGGTGACATGTAACATATCCTAAAATAAATCATTAGTGCCATAAAACTGCCAGTTATAACAGAATAATAAAAAATCATTTTATTAGGAAAGAATGTTGGTTTTAGCAATTCTCTAACTTTTTGCTCCATGAACCCATCATGTACCTTCAGTAGAGCATATTCTTCAAGCTGACACTCCAGTTAGGGTTTTTACGGACAGCAGAAGATGACAAAAGAAAGTTGTTCTTTGGAAAAGTCAGTGGGAATTATGCAAAGCTCACTTTAATAGGCAGTCAGCTAGTACATCTCCAAAATCTTCTGACTCTACTGGAATATAAATAAGATTCTAACTTGAGCATCCAAATTAATCAACAAATTTTTACATGGGCTCATTTTAAAAATAGACAAAATACCAGCTACACAAAAAAATAGCTATAACATGTATAAAATTCAGATAAAAGACACATTTCATATTTTATTTCAATACTGGCCTCCTGCTAAGGTTCAATCACTTTTGTCTTCACTGAAGAATAATAAATGGTAAGTTTAAATGTTCAATATCAAACTAGTATGTGTAAAATTGAAAAAAAAATTGATGTGGAAACTTGTCTAAATCAGACTATGAGAAATAAATGGGAGGTTATTATTTATAATTTTAGAGGAGAAACTGAAGAATGGGTTATGCCAACAAAACTAATTATATAATATCCCTATACTCAATTCAGTAGACATAATGCTCTGAAATTTCAAATATGAGCAATCATTGGAACAGATACTATAAAAAACACCATCATAATAAATTTGAAACCTTACGATTTGAAACCTTACGATTTCATCAAATTCAAGGTGAGTTAACTATTATCATTATCTAGAATAGCAATTCTACTTGTTTGACTAAATAACAAAAGCAGTACCAAAAATGAATACATTTTTCAAGACAAATATTCAAGGAAGAAGAAAGAGTAAAGAGCAAAGCAAACCATATAATTTTCAAAAGCTTACTGAGTAGTTATTACTAATCAAAATCAAAATCAATCCTTCTCCCTCTCTCTCTTTCCCCTTTCCTATTTATGACTATTAATGTGCACTTATAATTCTACCTCTGACTTTCAAATAAAGATTAAGTAAAATTTGGCCATGATAATGGAAAAAGAGGCCATTTCAGCAGTGACAGATTACATTAGAAATAATTTTATAATTTAATGTATAAATTATTCACTCTGATAATAGATGATAATGGTAGTTTTAATTTTTGCACATTGTGCAACAAGATAATTTTTAAAAAGATGGCATTCTCCTCTATCTTTTAAAATCTTCTGACCAATTGCTCTTGGAAAAATTACTTTAACTTTCTTTTCCTCAGTTTCCTTAACTATAAAGTTAGTATAATAATAATTCCTAAATTCTAAATGTGTATTTTCTATTTATTTGTAAGTCTGAAAATCAAGGTTTTGGCAGGGTTATGCTTTCTCTGAAGCATTCAGGGAAGAATCTTTTCATGCTTCTTTCTAGCTCATGGTGTCTCCCAGCAATCTTTAGAGTACCTTGGTTTGTAGCACCATAAATCCAATCTCTGTCTTTATCTTCACATGGCTTTCTTTTCTGTGTCTCCTCTTTTTTTAAGGGCACCAGTCACTGGATTAAGAGCCCACTTTAGTATAAACTCATCTTAATTAAACCACATCTGCAAAGATCTTATTTCCAAGTAAGATCACATCTGAGGTTGTGCGTAAACATGAAGTTTGTCTATTCAATCCACTACACTATTAGAGTATTATTAACAATTCATTGTTTTTTTTACAGTATTAATTTTATCTAACACATTCATGTAATCTAAGATTCCCGAAATTTCCCCCACAAGATTCTTGATGTTATTTCTGTCTAAACATCATAGCCCTATATATAAGTTGAATGTTGAAAAGGAAACCAAAATTTGGAGAACTTTACTAAGAAAAGGTTTTGTGACTTCACTTCAGAAATGATAAAGCAGTTTACAATGGACCAATGTGACAGCCAAATTCAATAAAGAAAAGTCTTCAATTAAAAATATTCATGCTTTAAAAACTTTAGATAGTTATTAAATCAAAAACTTATGAGGATGTTTAAACTTATGAGGTCATGATGAAATAACTGAGACCATATTTATTGTGTACCATAAAAAACTAGAAAACTGAACAGAATATATTTAGCAACTGCTCTTAGCTATTGGACGATATGTAACAAATGCCTGTGATTTCTGAAACAAATGAAAAAAGTGAGGTGTATATTAGTATCACTGCAGCTTCTTCTTTGGGGACATTTCCCAGTCCAATGTTCAGAAAGGAGAAGCCCATATAGAGAATGCTTGTCTCATAGTTAAAGAGATAGAGACTGGATTTGAAAAGCTGGAAGTTGCTGGAAATTGTTGGCATAATCTCTGACATGCAATAGATATATAGAATAAGAAGTATAAAACTTCAGAATATTTTCTGGATTCTTTGACTTAATAACATTCTACTCACACATAAAGTAAATGCCACTAGTCCAGGAAAAAAAAAAAAAAAAAAAAGCAGGCAAACAAAACAGCTGCCAGTAACAGATGATTCCCAGGGCACATATAGGATGGGAGAAGTTTGAGTTCATACAGTCACAATCAAGAGATCTGCTGAAAAGCTGATGGACCAGTGGAGAACTAGAAAGATTATGTTTTAGCAATAAGGCTAAATTAATCCAACTTAAGTCCATAATATTTATAAAAAGCTTCAAAAGGATAGGTCTGATTTGCAAGTAACTTGACACTTATTTTAAAGGTAGAAAAAATCCAAACCTCAATAATTTAATAGCCACAATGTCTGGCATCTAATCATATGTTACTATATTCATAAAGAAGCAGCAAATTTGATTGCTAAACAGGAGAACTTTAAGAGATAATCAAAACAGATTTAAAAATGACAGAAGATGAGACTGGCAGGAGCTATTAGAAATATGTTCAATAATTTAAAGAATATCTGAATGTAAGGAGAGAAGAAATAGGTAGAACCACTAGAAATGGAAAATCAAGTATCTTAAAGAAAATTTTATTCAATGAGATTAAGATCTTAAAGGTTGCAAGAGGAAAAACCATTAAACTTGAAGACAGCAAAAGAACCCAGATAAACTAAATCACAGAGAAAGGAAAAAAAAAAAAAGAATTAAAAATTTAAATATACCTTCATTGATCTGAGAGACATTATCAGGCTAAACAACATAAATGCTATTGTAGTTTCAGAAGACAGGGGGACATAAAAATATATATATAAAGAAAAATAGTTGCAATTTCAAGTTTGAAGAAAAAATGTACAGAAACAAGTAGCTCAACAAACTCTAAGTAAAATAAACCCAAGGAAAATCACTAAGTCACATCACAACTGAAGAAAAAATAGTAATAAAAAACATCTTTTAAGGATCAGTATAAAAAAGTCACAATGCATACAAAGTAACAATTAAAAAGAATGACTTCAGGTTTCTCATCAGAAAATGTACAATTAAAAAAACAGTAGAGAAACATCTCTAATGTGATAAAAGAAAGAATTGTCAACCGAGATTTTATTTTATTTTATTTTTATTTTATTTTATTTAAAGATTTTACTTGTGAGAAAGACAGAGCGTGAGCATGACAGGTGAGAAGGGCAAAGAGACAAGCAGACTCCCTGCTGAGCACAGAGCCAACAGCAGAACACAGATTGTTTTCAAGTGCACATGGAACATTCTTCAGAATAACATCTGAGGTCACAAAACAAGTCTCAACAAATTCAAAAAGATTGATGTCATACCATGCATCTTTTCTAACTACAATGCTATAAAACTAAAAATCAACCACCGAAAAAATCTAGAAAGAAGACAAATATATGGAAGTTAAATAACATGATACTAAATGATGACTGGGTCAACTAAGAAATCAGAGGAAATAAAAAAATACATGGAAACACATGAAAATGAAAATACAAGAGTCCAAATTGTTTGAGATGTAGCCAAAGCAGTTCTAATGGGAAAGTTTATAGAAATACAGGTCTACCTCAAGAAGAAGAAAAAAAAAATCCCAAACAAACAACCTAACTTTACACCTAAAGGGGACAGAATGAGAAAAGCAAACAGAAAACCAGTAGGAGGAATGAAATAATAAAGATTAGAGCAGAAATAAATGATATAGAAACTAAACAAACAAACATACAAACAAAAATAGAACAGATCAATGAAACCAGGAGTTGGTTCTTTGAAAAGATCAACAAAATTGATAAAACATTAGCCAGACTCATAAAAAAAAAAAAAAAAAAAAAAAAAAAAGAGGACTCAAGCAAATTGGGAAATGAATGAGAAGAAATAACAGCCGACCAACAGAAATACAAAGGATTATAAGAGAATACGATGAAAAATTATATGCCAACAACTTGGACACCTAGAAGAAATGGATAAATCTGTAGAAACATATCAGGAAGAAATAGAAAATTTGAACAGATTACCAGCAATGAAATTGAATCAGTAATCAAAAAACTCACAAGAAACAGAAATCAAGAATGAGACAGCTTCAGGTGAATTCTCCCACACATTTAAAGAAGAGTTAATACATATTTTTCCCAAAGTATTCAAAAAATAGATGCAAAAGAATAAAACTGGACCATTTTCTTATACCATACACAAAAATAAATTCAAAATGGATTCAAGGCCTAAATATGAGACCTGAAAACAGAAAGTCCTAGAAGGGAGCACAGGCATTTTTCTAGATATGTCTCCTAAGACAAGGGAAACAAGCAAAATAAACTATTGGGACTACATCAAAATGAAAAGCTTCTGCACAGCAAAGGAAACAACCAACAAAACTAAAAGACAACCTATTGAATGGGAGAAGATATTTACAAAAAACATATCTGATAAAGGGTTAGTATCCAAAATATATAAAGAACTTATATGACTCAACACAACAACCCCCAAATAATCCAATTAAAAGAGGACAGAAGACATGAATAGATATTTCTCAAAGGAGACATACAGTTACATGGTCAACAGACACATGAAAAGATGCTCAACATCACTAATCATCAGGGAAAGCAATTTGCAACCACAATGAGATGGTATTACCTCACACCTGTCAGAAGGGCTAAAATAAAAAACAGAAGAAACAAATGTTGGTGAGGATGTTTAGAAAAAGGAAGCCTTGTGCACTGTTGGTGGGAAAGCAAACTGGGGTATTCACTTTGGAAACACTGTGGAGGTTCCTCAAAATATTCAAAACAGAACTACCCTATGATCCAATAATTCTGCTACTGGGTGTTTATGCAAAGAATATGAAAACAGTAATTTGAAAAGATATATGCACCCCTATGTTTTTGCAACATTATTTACTATAGCCAAATTATGGAAACAGGGCACATTTCCATTGATAGATGAATGGATAAAGATGTGATATATATATATAGATATATATCGCATATCTATACCTGTATCTATATATCTAGAATATAATATCTATATATCTATATATATCTATACCTATATATAGAATATTATATCTGTCTATATCTCTCTATCCTTATCTATATCCCTATATCTCAATCCATATAGAATATTATCTCTATCTATCTAGATATCTCTATCTATCTTATCTATTTATAGAATGGAATATTATTTAGTCATAAAAAAGAATGAAATCTTGCCATTTGCAGCAACATGGATGTATCTAGAGAGTGTAATGAAATAAGCCAGTCAGAAAAAGACAAATAGCATGTGACTGCAGTGATCCAATGTGGAATTTAGGAAACATTAACAAAAAAAATAGAGACAAACCAAAAATCAGACTTTTCACTATAGGGAACAAACTGATGGTTACCAGAAGGAGGTGGGTGGGAGGGATCAGGGAAATAGATAAGGGTATTAAGAGTACACTTATCATGATGAGCACAGAGTAATGTACAGAATTATTGAATCACTAAACTATACACCTGATACTAACGTAAGACTGTATGTTAACTTTACTGGAATTAAAACAATCTATGGTTCCCTAATAGCTAGAATATATAGAGAACTATAACTCAGCAACAACAAAAAATAAATAACCTCATGAAAAATAATTACTGAATATTTCTGTTCAGGAAACTTTGCAAGATAACTTGGTGATAATCAAAGATACCTGAGAAATAATCTCTGTTCTCCAAGATATTAAAATCTACTGTGGCATCAAAATATTTTATATAAACAACACATTTTTAAAATTTTACTTTATTTATTTATTTTTATTTATTTATTTATTTTTTAAAAAGATTTTATTTATTTATTTAACAGAGACAGCCAGCGAGAGAGGGAACACAAGCAGGGGGAGTGGGAGAGTAAGAAGCAGGCTCCTAGCGGAGGAGCCTGATGTGGGGCTCGATCCCAGAATGCTGGGATCACGCCCTGAGCCGAAGGCAGACGCTTAACGACTGCGCCACCCAGGCGCCCCAAATTTTACTTTATTTAAAGATTTATTTATTTGAGAGAGAGAGAAAGAGAGTACAAGTGGGGGGAGGGGCAGAGAGAGAGGGAGACAAACAGACTCCCCGCTAAGCAGGGAGCCCAACGCAGAGCTCAGTCTCAGGACTCTGAGGTCATGACCTGAGCTGGAACCAAGACTCAGATGTTTAACTGACTGAGACACCCAGATGCCCCAGTAACATCTTTTAAAAGATAACAAGGAAGCATTTTTATAAATTAAATATATCAAATAAGTACAACAAATTATAATGATAAATACTGCACAGTTTGAGAGGGGAAATACATCCTTGTGAAATGAGTTAGGAGAGATTGTGTGTGACGATAGCCTACACATAAAAGGGAAATAGGAATTGCATGTCCCATTACAAATAAGATAGCACAATATTGGGTCATTTTATATATA
>NW_024427107.1:54185397-54188636 GCF_017311325.1 Ursus maritimus | reverse complement strand
TGCTGAGCAGGGAGCCTGATGCAGGACCTGATCCCAGAACTCTGAGATCATGACCTGAGCCAAAGGCAGATGCTTAACCAACTAAGCCACCCAGGCACCCCCAGGTCATGGAAAATTTTAAAGGATGTATATTCACGCAGATACAACTTCGAATTAAACAAAAGGCAATGTTTCATATTTATGTGCATGGAAACTTAGAGTAAGGATGACAACATTGCTAAGACAGAATGAGCATAAACTAGTTTAAGGCATGTTTATGTCCCTAATGAGGTTGGCTATTCATTCAGCCATCTCTAAGAACCTGCTGTAATCTTTGTTAGAGAGATGCTGTCCATTCCCTAATAACATTAAGTGCTCTGACAGATATTAGATTCTCCTGTAGTCTAAAATGAAATTTGCAATTCTTTATACCTGTGTCCTGCTATACATATAAATTCTTTGCTTTATACTATGTCCTATGCCCCACATTTTGCATTAAGAATGTATTATTATAACTGCTTACTGTGATCATGGCACCTAAACTACTACTTTTTTTTCCCTCTCCAATTGTGTGCTCATGGTTGTCTTGATCAGAATCACTTAGGTCCTACACAAACATGCCCTACTGTCTATGTCTATTTGGGCCATAACTACATACCAAAAACTGGATGGCTTAAAAAAATTTCATTTTTCACAGTTGTGGAGACTGGAAGTCTAACATCAGGGTGCTAACATGGTTGAGTTCTGGTGAGGCGTCTCTTTCTGGCATACTGATAGTTGCCTTTTCACTGTGTGTTCATATGGCCTTTCCTTGGCATGTAAGTATGGAAATGACAAAGAGAAAAGAGAAGAGGGAGGAGAGAAGGGAGAGAGAAGAGAGAAAAGAGAGAGAGAAAGAGAGACATAGAGAAAGAGACAGAGATGGGGTCGGGGACAGTGGAAGGTACAGAAGAAGGGAGAAGTGCTCTCTGGTGCCTCTTTCTGTAAAGGCATTGATCCCATTATGAAGACTCCACCCTCACAACTTCATTAAAAACTAATTACCCCCCAAAAGTCCCATCTCCAAATACCATCACTTTGGGGGTTAGGGCTTCAGAATTTGAATTTAAGGGGGACACAATTCAATTAATAACAACCACCTTTTAGGGAGAGGTAGATACAAAAACTTTCTGCCCCTGTGGCAAGGACTAGAAACCTACTCATTGTCAGAATCCTGAACTGAAGCAAAGTGGAGGTCTGCTGTTGTGAGGGAGGAGCAGGACATTCTTGCCTATTCAAGTTCCCCCCCACAGATGCAGGCTAAAGTTGTCTATGTCTTTACTTTCCCACCTTCCCATTTTTCAACAGTACTAGGTTATGTGCAGAACTAATAATAAATATTCATGTTTAGGAAACTGCCTTAGCTATTATCTGGATTCTACTGAATATGTAAAAACGGGATATGCTTTTATAATAATGAATCCAATTTTTGCTTGAGGAGATGAAATAGTTGTGAGAAAACTGAAAAATGAATGGAATTTCATATTTTCTATATTATTATATACCTTATTTGTTATATACATATAGCATTTGCTTTATTATTGAGAGGGGATCAGGAGAAAAATTATTAAAAAAAGGAAGCTAAAATATATTATAATGCTATCTGAATAAGTATGACTTAGGTTATCTTGTCAGCTTGCAGCATAGAAATTGTTTTTCCTTATAGACTCAAATGGAAGCCCTGCATTCTTTGATATATTTTAATAAGCTAATATTTTGTATAGTCTCATAGTAGATATTGAACTCTTTTTCAAAAGAACAAGTACCCTAGGGAGCACTTTATGTCATCAGTAAGTAAAGTAAAATACATATTACGTATAGTAGATAATAAAAGAGCCTTGAGAGACTAGTTTGTCATTCCAATTGGGGAAAAGTAGATAGCTGGAGCCATAATACAACTCAGCATTGTAATTATGAGGTTTTAAATATGTGGACCTACGTCATACATCAAAGGTGAATTATTTGCCAGGAAAACAGTAACAGCCAAAAGCAAGCAAATATCTGTGCTCTTAACACCAATATCAATGAGCAATTTTTTTTTCTCCATTTAGTCACTCATGGTAATAGCATGAAGGATTACTCTTAATAAGAACACTATAAAGATTTGAGGGGCAAAGAGAGGGAAGCAGAATAAACAACAAACAATAAACAAATATATGTAAGGAGTGAAATATTCTCTATTCAATGCTTCTGTTCACATTTCCACTTTAAAATTCCAACTAACCTGGCTTTTACCTTTCAGTGGATGCAAGTAGTTAGACAGCAAGGCTAAAATGGCTATCAGAGAGTACTGTCTGGTAGCCTATACCATAAAAATATGGTTATCAAATTAAAATTAAAATCCTTTAATTGGTGAGGAATGAGTATCTTCCCCCATGATAACATTTAATTCAGTTCTGAAAGAATGTACAAATATAGTTGCACTATAGAACTTTCTCCGAAATATAAGATACAATCTAGTGACCCAGCAGAAGTTAAAAAATTTGAAATATTCTTACTTTAAAAGGAGCAAAATTTGGGAATTAGTAAAAATAGAATGGCAAAATAGGATATTTATAAATTCTAATCTAATAATTATCAAAAGGAGCCATGATAGTAAATGACATGCTGGTGAGTATAAGACCATGTTACCATTATTGAAATCTTGCTATAAAATAATTACATCCACCATTCCATCAGGATGGAATTTATGATCAACAGAGTCCAGAAAAGCACAAAGAAATAAAAGTAAATTGTTCTTTTTATAAAAATCTACATTAATGGGGATTACTTCAGCAGATCATCTTTTGACATCAAGCAGAAAGTATTCACCTTATGATATTATTTTTCTCTTTATGTTAAAACAATGTTTGAATATAGACTCAATCTCAACAGGGAATGAGGTTGCTCTTTTTATATCTCTGCCTGATTTCTAAGGAGCTGGAATCAAAGCTGCTCTAATCAAATCTACTTCCTCATTATGTTCAAGTATTAAACAGTGTGGAAGTCCTTATGTCTTCAGATTTCTTGCTTAATATTTTCTTCATTTGATTTACAATATCTGTGTGATTTTGAAATTCATCTGATATATTAACGTATTAATGGCAATGGAAATGAAGCAAAAACCTTAAAAATAAAAATATGTAATTGAGTCCAAAGTAACTCAAAATACAGGGAAACATAAGTTACCAGGCTTTCTGAAAACAACAACAACAAAAACACTTAAGCAGCAAATGAAAGAG